>NC_065448.1:197672487-197980804 GCF_917563875.1 Diabrotica virgifera virgifera | reverse complement strand
ATTCAGGATGTTAGTATATCGACTGACAATTTAGACATCTCATTGTTGGAAAACGCAGATGTTTCTGATAATTCTGAAATTGACCAAACTTTTAATGTAACAAATGATAATATTAATATTGACAGAAATATTGTAAATTTGTATAAATCTGCTGATATTGATAATAATATTTTACCAAATAGTTCCAAAAATATATACCCAACAATTGTTGATATGAGCAAATATTGTGTATTAGAGGGTAAATTTGAAATAAGTAAAGAACAAAATATTTTTAATAACGCTATGGGTAAATTTAATAAAGATTACCATTTTGTAATCAAACAAAAATTTCAAATTGTTAATAACACATGTATTTTTAATATTCGTTCTTGCAATTATTTGAAAAAAAATAAAACAATAATAATTTATGGCTACTGTGCTCACAATACGTGCAAACACTTTAAGTTCATTTGTAATAGAGGCAAGGGGATCAGTGTCAAAGTGTTCAGTACCGATATTAATTTTTCACATGGTTCAAAATTAACCAGTCATGTACGTGGTACTGAAAGATTATTGTTAGGTAATAGATTGGAAAAGGCATCCACAACAGAAATTCGTGCAGAAGATTTACATTCTTGTGTTAGATTAGTACAAAAAACAAAAAATTTAAAAGATGTAAAATCGGAAGATGTATATCGCAAAATAAAATCGGAAAATAAATCAAGATTAGATAGATGTCAGGATGATGTCATTGATATGGTCTTGATGGGTGCTGTAAATTCTAATTACATTAAAACCGTCGCCTATCCATTAAAAGTATTTATTTTTAGTAGGGAACAAATTAATTTTATTAAATTTTATCTAGACGAAAACGATAACTTACCTTCTCTTTTCATTGATGCGACTGGTTCGGTAGTGCGTAAACCTTATACTTCATGTAAAAGGGTTTTATATTACTGTGGGGTTATTCAGTGCAAAAACAACAGAATCCTTCCTGTTCTAGAAATGATATCTTCTGAGCATGATACATGTACAATTGCTTGTTGGCTTTTAAATTTTAAATTTTTTTCATTAAAACAAGGATTAAAATGGCCATTGTTTCGTAGTATAACAAGCGATTTTAGTATGGCGACATTAAATGCTGTATCTATTAGTTGGAATTGTCTATCATTACAGGACTATTGTAACAGTTTTTATAATTTGAAAGAAGATTTGAAAGTAAACTTTTCAAAAAAATTTTGTATAATTAAACTTTGTTGTGCACATATGATAAAGTTATTTTCAAACTTAGTTAACAAATGTTACACTTGCAAAACAACAAAAACTGTTTTAAAAGAAATTTTAGCATCATTTTTCAATTTATATAATGAACAGCAAATTTTTTCAGGCATAAGAGATATATTTATTTTAACATTATATAAATATGAAAACGAAATCGTTATTAATAGTAAAAATAATTTATTTATATCTTTTATCGATCCTAACGTTAAAAACCTAATTGCAGATGAAAATAATGTCAATTTTAATCCAGAAATAAACTTTACATTTCAAAATATTTATGAAAATAGTAAGTACTACCAACATTTTTTAATTTATTTTGATAAAATCAAAAATTCATCTCGAGCTGTTCCACCTTCCTCAAATTCTTTAAACCCATATTTTAGTGAACGATTTGCAACTTTCTTTTTAAAACACTATATACCTTATTTACCTCTGTGGACATCACAAATAGATTCGACTAGAAGCAGTAACGCTTTAGTAGAAAGTTATTTTAATATATTGAAAAACAACATTTTAAGTAAGGAATCGTTTTTAAAATGTTCCCGGTTTGTTAGGAAGGTAAGAAAACATGTGCTGTTTCTCCATGCAGAACTAAAGTATAATATTCCACGGAAAAAATGTGCAACACGAAAAAATAAAATTAAAATTCCAGAAGAACGTTGGTGCAAAAGGCAAAAAAGTAAAACTACTTATTTCAAACAAAAAACAATTAAGAAAATTATTCAAAAATATGACATTCCAAATTATGAAAAGCCTTCGGTAAAAACAAATGTTTTATATTATAAAGAAAATGTGCATGATATTCATTTCCCTGAAATAGGAAGAGATTATGTCGTTTTTAAACATGAAAACCAAAAATTATATCGTTCCAGTTTTCTTACGTTGTTATCACATTCCAATACCACAGAAATGTGGCTAGATAACGAAGTCATCGATTATTTTTTGTGCTTAATATGTAAAAACACAGATATTAAACCAATTTTCTGTAACCAAGTTAACTTATTTTTAAACAATCAAAAAATTATATTTTCTATTGAAAACATAGAAGAATTTTTATTTCCAATATATTCTCCTGGTCATTGGTCACTTGTTTACATTAATTTAAAACAGAAATCATTTCAGTTATTTGATCCTCAGTTTAGTAGCAGTCGTAAAGCAAAATTTTACTATAATAAATTTAATTTCATATTTAAAAATTTAAATATTATTTACAACAATTATCCAACACAAAAAGATGGATATAATTGTGGGGTATATGTTTTATATTTTGCAGAAACCACAGTTAAAAAAATTCAATTAGATTTTAATTTTGAGCCAGCTATTTACAGACATTATATATTAACGATAATGTTAAATTCTTCAGAAAATCTCAAAAACAACTGTCTGTATTGCGCACTTCCCAACGGAGAAATGCGATGTATCAATTGCAAAAGACTTGATCATAAGGTTTGCGCTATTAACATTTCAGACATTTATAAATGTGGCTTTTGTTTTTAGCGTCATATATGCAGACATCTTCATATCCATTGATACTTCGAAAATCGCAAAATGTAAGCGTAAATAAAAAAATAACGGTGGGGAGCATCCATCCTGATTTTTTGATATTTGCTAAGTAATATATTGGTCTTTGATTTTAAACAAAAAAAAGTTACATTCCAGTTGATGTACTTTGATTTTTAGCGTCATATATGCAGACGTCTTCATATCCATTGATACTTCGAAAATCGCAAAATGTAAGCGTAAATAAAAAAATAACGGTGGGGAGCATCCGTCCTGATTTTTTGATATTTGCTAAGTAGTATATTGGTCTTTGATTTTAAACAAAAAAAAGTTACATTCCAGTTGATGTACTTTGATTTTTAGCGTCATATATGCAGACGTCTTCATATCCATTGATACTTCGAAAATCGCAAAATGTAAGCGTAAATAAAAAAATAACGGTGGGGAGCATCCATCCTGATTATTGATATTTGCTAAGTAATATATTGGTCTTTGATTTTAAACAAAAAAAAGTTACATTCCAGTTGATGTACTTTGATTTTTAGCGTCATATATGCAGACCTCTTCATATCCATTGATACTTCGAAAATCGCAAAATGTAAGTGTAAATAAAAAAACAACGGTGGGGGGCATCCATCCTGATTTTTTGATATTTGCTTAGTAATATATTGGTCTTTGATTTTAAACAAAAAAAAGTTACATTCCAGTTGATGTACTTTGATTTTTAGCGTCATATATGCAGACGTCTTCATATCCATTGATACTTCGAAAATCGCAAAATGTAAGCGTAAATAAAAAAATAACGGTGGGGAGCATCCATCCTGATTTTTTGATATTTGCTAAGTAATATATTGGTCTTTGATTTTAAACAAAAAAAAGTTACATTCCAGTTGATGTACTTTGATTTTTAGCGTCATATATGCAGACGTCTTCATATCCATTGATACTTCGAAAATCGCAAAATGTAAGTGTAAATAAAAAAATAACGGTGGGGGGCATCCATCCTGATTTTTTGATATTTGCTTAGTAATATATTGGTCTTTGATTTTAAACAAAAAAAAGTTACATTCCAGTTGATGTACTTTGATTTTTAGCGTCATATATGCAGACGTCTTCATATCCATTGATACTTCGAAAATCGCAAAATGTAAGTGTGAATAAAAAAACAACGGTGGGGGGCATCCATCCTGATTTTTTGATATTTGCTTAGTAATGTATTGGTCTTTGATTTTAAACAAAAAAAAGTTACATTCCAGTTGATGTACTTTGATTTTTAGCGTCATATATGCAGACGTCTTCATATCCATTGATACTTCGAAAATCGCAAAATGTAAGTGTAAATAAAAAAATAACGGTGGGGGGCATCCATCCTGATTTTTTGATATTTGCTTAGTAAGATATTGATCTTTGATTGTAAACAAAAAAAAGTTACATTCCAGTTGATGTACTTTGATTTTTAGCGTCATATATGCAGACGTCTTCATATCCATTGATACTTCGAAAATCGCAAAATGTAAGTGTAAATAAAAAAATAACGGTGGGGGGCATCCATCCTGATTTTTTGATATTTGCTTAGTAATATATTGGTCTTTGATTTTAAACAAAAAAAAGTTACATTCCAGTTGATGTACTTTGATTTTTAGCGTCATATATGCAGACGTCTTCATATCCATTGATACTTCGAAAATCGCAAAATGTAAGTGTAAATAAAAAAACAACGGTGGGGGGCATCCATCCTGATTTTTTGATATTTGCTTAGTAATATATTGGTCTTTGATTTTAAACAAAAAAAAGTTACATTCCAGTTGATGTACTTTGATTTTTAGCGTCATATATGCAGACGTCTTCATATCCATTGATACTTCGAAAATCGCAAAATGTAAGCGTAAATAAAAAAATAACGGTGGGGAGCATCCATCCTGATTTTTTGATATTTGCTAAGTAATATATTGGTCTTTGATTTTAAACAAAAAAAAGTTACATGCCAGTTGATGTACTTTGATTTTTAGCGTCATATATGCAGACGTCTTCATATCCATTGATACTTCGAAAATCGCAAAATGTAAGCGTAAATAAAAAAATAACGGTGGGGAGCATCCATCCTGATTTTTTGATATTTGCTAAGTAATATATTGGTCTTTGATTTTAAACAAAAAAAAGTTACATTCCAGTTGATGTACTTTGATTTTTAGCGTCATATATGCAGACGTCTTCATATCCATTGATACTTCGAAAATCGCAAAATGTAAGTGTAAATAAAAAAATAACGGTGGGGGGCATCCATCCTGATTTTTTGATATTTGCTTAGTAAGATATTGATCTTTGATTGTAAACAAAAAAAAGGTACATTCCAGTTGATGTACTTTGATTTTTAGCGTCATATATGCAGACGTCTTCATATCCATTGATACTTCGAAAATCGCAAAATGTAAGTGTAAATAAAAAAATAACGGTGGGGGGCATCCATCCTGATTGCTTGATATTTGCTTAGTAATATATTGGTCTTTGATTTTAAACAAAAAAAGTTACATTCCAGTTGATGTACTTTGATTTTTAGCGTCATATATGCAGACGTCTTCATATCCATTGATACTTCGAAAATCGCAAAATGTAAGCGTAAATAAAAAAATAACGGTGGGGAGCATCCATCCTGATTTTTTGATATTTGCTAAGTAATATATTGGTCTTTGATTTTAAACAAAAAAAAGTTACATTCCAGTTGATGTACTTTGATTTTTAGCGTCATATATGCAGACGTCTTCATATCCATTGATACTTCGAAAATCGCAAAATGTAAGTGTAAATAAAAAAACAACGGTGGGGGGCATCCATCCTGATTTTTTGATATTTGCTTAGTAATATATTGGTCTTTGATTTTAAACAAAAAAAAGTTACATTCCAGTTGATGTACTTTGATTTTTAGCGTCATATATGCAGACGTCTTCATATCCATTGATACTTCGAAAATCGCAAAATGTAAGCGTAAATAAAAAAATAACGGTGGGGAGCATCCATCCTGATTTTTTGATATTTGCTAAGTAATATATTGGTCTTTGATTTTAAACAAAAAAAAGTTACATTCCAGTTGATGTACTTTGATTTTTAGCGTCATATATGCAGACGTCTTCATATCCATTGATACTTCGAAAATCGCAAAATGTAAGTGTAAATAAAAAAATAACGGTGGGGGGCATCCATCCTGATTTTTTGATATTTGCTTAGTAATATATTGGTCTTTGATTTTAAACAAAAAAAAGTTACATTCCAGTTGATGTACTTTGATTTTTAGCGTCATATATGCAGACGTCTTCATATCCATTGATACTTCGAAAATCGCAAAATGTAAGTGTAAATAAAAAAACAACGGTGGGGGGCATCCATCCTGATTTTTTGATATTTGCTTAGTAATATATTGGTCTTTGATTTTAAACAAAAAAAAGTTACATTCCAGTTGATGTACTTTGATTTTTAGCGTCATATATGCAGACGTCTTCATATCCATTGATACTTCGAAAATCGCAAAATGTAAGTGTAAATAAAAAAATAACGGTGGGGGGCATCCATCCTGATTTTTTGATATTTGCTTAGTAAGATATTGATCTTTGATTGTAAACAAAAAAAAGTTACATTCCAGTTGATGTACTTTGATTGTTAGCGTCATATATGTAAAGTTGTAGTTTTTTAATTTTTTGTTAATAAACGATAATTATAGTTTTTTGTTTAATTTGAATGGAAAGGTCGGAAAACATGTTTGAATTTTATATAAATGAGACTTACAAACGTACAAATATAATTTTGAAGATATAAAATCTATTGCTGAAATCTATTGCTAACTTCACATAGGTATTAGTATTCGAGTTTGTTTACGTTTACCTCTATTCTATATCTTGTGTATCTACTTCTGTTAGAATTTTCTTATCATAAAACTGACATCGTCGTGTCTTGTACGATAACTAGTTCATTAATATACTTAATATATATAGGTAGGTATTTATATTATACTGGAATGCCGCCATATTCTTTCATACTTTCTAGTCCATGATTTCAGGAGATTTCTCTATGAGTATTTTATCTCATCTGGTTGTATATTTTGATCTTGGGTTCACTACTTTGGGTAGTTTTTGTGGAACTCCAATATCATTCATTGCTTCCCAATTTAGTTTTACCTATTGACTATTGACTCGTATGTCTTCTTGGAGTCAATAAATGATAAATGGACCTATTTACTTTTGGCTATTTGTTTTCTGCGGTGTTCTAGTGTATAAAAGTTATATATACCTGATTTTACTGCTGTAAACCCAACTTGTTCTTTTGCAATTATTTTTCTTGATTCAAACTTTTCCAATTAGTCTGCAAATAGATATGATAAGACATTAGTTGAACAATAATTCTCTCATTTTCTTATTCCTGTTCTTATATATTGTATTTAATAAATGCTCGTGACTATTCGTTTCAAAAATTAAGTCTATTTAGTCCAGATACAAAAATATCTTAAATAATTTATGGATTCGACCGTTACTTGATGAAAATTCATTTTATCTAACAATAAAACGCGGAAAGCTTTTGTTTTCAATATTTCCACAAAATTTATTATAAATGAATGTCGCTACAGCTGTTTCGGCAAATAGTCCAAGCTGTGGGTGAAAAATAGGTCGATTTCAGGATATAATTCAAGAATTTTTGAAACCTATCAGGTGTTGTAAAGGATGCTGCCAGGAATAACATACTATAATGTAACCAAAAATTTTGTGCGGTTTTTTATTTATGACGATTTTCATTTGTTAAATAATATTATTTTAATTTGTGAAATGAATATCATTTGGTAAATGATATTCATTTTAGAGAAAAACTTTTAAATAGAAAATTGTAGTAAATTAAAAAACCTACAATTTGAGCCATGGCAAGTTTAATTTCGTTAATACGTTATTGCAAAAGAGCCTGCGAAAGGTCCAAAATGGCCGTTTTTTGCAACTGCCTTATTTATTGTAAAAATAACTTTTATGTATTTTTTTAACGCTTCAAAATGAAGATCATTCAATACTAAACATAAAAAATATTTGTAGTGCCCGATTGGTGAACTTGTTGCTTAGATATTATAATTTGTTTATCCCAAGAGGTCAAATGTCCAAGGCTATAGCTTTTTGAAAAAAAAATCGTACAGAGTTAATCCAAGATCCACTCTCCTTCTAAAGACTTATATTTTTATATTCTGATGTAAATAAATGCGTGTAACATTTTTCAACCTCTTATTTCGGGTTTGAAAATAAGGGGGCAAATTTCGTTATAAACATTTAGAACTGAAGCAGCCCCTGTACATCCTATGAGTTTCTAACTTGCACGTTATTGTTGCTGAAGACAAAATAAAGATTCAAAACCAAATAAAAATTTTCTACGACCAACTGAAGCCGAGATAATTGTTTTTGTTTTATAAAATATTATATAAATAATAAAAATTATATTGGGCCTCTGTTTGCTTTTGTCCTGGGGGTGAGTTTCATCCCTTATAAGGGGTGAAAAAATATATGTTCAAATAAGTTTGGAAGTGGATAAAACGTCTAATTCTAAGCACCTTTTGTTCTATAGCATTTTTTCACCAAGTTAATACCTTTCGGGTTATTTTCTAGTAAATACCTTCATTTTTCAACAACAAAAAGACATGTTTTTAGGCGGTTTTTGACAGATAACTCAAAAAGTAAGTATCTTATTAAAAAAAGAGAGTTTTAACAAAAATATAGCAAATTAAAAATTGAAAAAAATGATGTATGCATGAAATCTCTAGACCCAGTAGAAACAAAGTTCTAGCTAATGAAAAATAGGTTCATTTCCGTCAAATTTCAAAGTGAATTATTTAAACGTGAAATAACGAAAAAACCATGCACTTTTTGGAGAAAAATCATTACAACTTTTTTAAAGTGTTTAAAAAATATGTATACCTGTTTTTAAAAAAAGTTTATAGCATTAAAAGTAAGCAAGTTATGCTGAAAATAAAGTTGATCTCTTTTTTTTTGGTCAAAAAACTCGGGAAAGTTGCCCCCTAATTAGCATCAAAAATGAAATTAATCCATTTCACTTCAATGTTGTTTTACTCATGTATGTGTCGTTTATATCTGTAAGTTTCATTGGTTCAAAGTGCTTATTTTTGAAGGGGCTGTAGTTAAAAGGACTTGAACTAGTCAATAATCACGAGTGTATGCAAATTTAGAACAGCCATATCTTAAGAAATTTTTGCCTTCCAAAAAAAGCAAAAAATACAAAATATTCATAGCAGCAAAAACTACATTTTTTTACTCTTTGTGATTTTTGGTCACATTAATAAATTTTAGGTTATTTAAAAAAAACATTTTGTTCAAAATTAAAAATTAAAACAGATTTACTTTAAAACCAATTTTTTTTAATAAGCTCTTTGAACCGATGATATTTACAGATCATTTAAATAATACATGAGCAAAGTAACTTGTGAAGCGGTAATGATTAATTTGATTTAAGATGGTAATTAGGGGGTGATTTTCCCGAATTTTTTTACCAAAAAATAATCAGAGATCAACTTTATTTTCAGCGTAACTTGCTTACTTTCGATGCTATAAACTTTTAAAAAAGTTGTAATGATTTTTCTCCAAAAAGTGCATGATTTTTTGGTTATTTCACGTTGAAATAATTTACTTTGAAATTTGACGGATATAAACCTATTTTTCATTAGGTATTACTCGAAATTACTATATTTACTCGAAAATAACTCGAAAGGTATTAACTTGGTGAAAAAATGCTATAGAACAAAAGGTGGTTAGAATTAGACGTTTTATCCATTTCCGAACTTATTTTGAACATATATTTTTTCACTCCTTATAAGGGGTGAAACTCACCCCAGGAAAAAAACACACAGAGGCCCAATATCATTTTTATTCTTTAACATGTTATCTATGTGTTTGCCAAATTTCATGTCAACCCAAACGGTGCTTTAAAATTTAAAGCAAAAATCGTGATTCAATGTATTATAAGTTGCTAGCCGTTGCTAAGGGCAACCGACACAATAAATCACAGTCGTAACGAAAAATAAATCTCCAATACATTTTAAAAATCATTTTTAATAATTAAATTTAATTTTCGGTTAAAATAATTTGTATTTTAAGATAATACAAGTCTTTCTTTAGTCAATGAGTGTGAAATAATTTCTTAATTGTTATAAATAAAGTCACTACGATTTAAGAAAACAAAAACAATTATCTCGGTTTCAGTTGGTCGTAGAAAATTTTTATTTGGTTTTGAATCTTTATTTTGTCTTCAGCAACAATAACTTGCAAGTTAGAAACTCATAAGATGTACAGGGGCGGCTTCAGTTCTAAATGTTTATAACGAAATTTGCCCCCTTATTTGAAACCCGAAATAAGAGGTTGAAAAATGTTATACGCATTTATTTACATCAGAATATAAAAATATAAGTCTTTAGAAGGAGAGTGGATCTTGAATTAACTCTGTACGATTTTTTTTCAAAAAGTTATAGCCTTGGACATTTGACCTCTTGGGATAAACAAATTATAATATCTAAGCAACAAGTTCACCAATCGGGCACTACAAATTTTTTTATGTTTAGTACTGAAAGTTCTTCATTTTAAAGCCTTAAAAAATACATAAATTTATTTTTACAATAAATAAGGCAACTGCAAAAAACGGCCATTTTGGACCTTTCGCAGGCTCTTTTGCAATAACGTATTAACGAAATTAAGCTTTCCATAGCTCAAGTTGTAGGTTTTTCAATTCACTACAATTTTCTATTTAAAAGTTTTTCTCTAAAATGAATATCCTAAGCTGCAAAATTAAAAATCTTTAAAAATTGCAAATTTAACAAATGAAAATCGCCATAAATAAAAAACCGCACAAAATTTTTGGTTACATTTTAGTATAAGTTATTCCTGGCATCGTTCTTTACAACACCTGATAGGTTTCAAAAATTCCTGAATTATATCACGTTTTTTCATCCACAGCCTGGGGTAAAAGTGCCCTTCTCAAGTTATGTATTTTACTATGTGTCTGCACTTTAAAGTCTCTAACTGAATTCAAGCCCGGACTGGGCCGCCGGCCCACCGGCCCGCGGGCCGGTGCGTCTTTTGCTTTCGTTCATATTCCATTAAAAAATTAAACGTTGAATTTTTTTTTAAAAACTTTACATAAAGATTCGTTGAAGCAAAGATCAATTGAGCATAATGTGGTTGCAAAATACAACTCGTATCAGGTATCAGATAATCAAATTTAGCATACATAGCTCGAAAATGACATCCAAGGTTTTGTGTTAATAGCTTAGATGCGAGGCGCGGCGCCCTCGAAGACCTTCGGGCGCCTTTCGCCTGACTACATTATAAATACAGGATCGTTGCGCCCAGAATCATACATAGCGAAACCAGTGGGTACAACAAAATACAACTTGTATAGGTATCAGATATAATTAAATAGCTCAGATGCGACGCGCGGTGCCCTCGAAGACCAGTTTTACGGTTTAGGCGCCTTTCATAGGTATTGTGACACTATTTATAATAGTCCGCTCACAACCTGGCCTATTTCTTCCTGAAGTTTCTCGGCGTTACGAGACAATACCATTCCTATCCACGGCATTCGGAGCGAGCGCTACCGAAGTATATAAAGATAGGAGATTCCGTCTGACAGGCCAGTCAGTGATCGACGCGCGACGTGTAATATTATTGTATTCGAATCGAATGTATTGAATTGTATTTATTAGTTATCGGAATTATTATGTTTAGTTAGTAAAATCATAAATTTGAGTTTGTAAATAAATTAGATGTGTTAGTTTAAGTTATTTGTAACTAAAATAAATAAGTGATGTAAAATAAAATAATAATAAGTAAGTCTTCCTTTATTTAAATTAAACTTAGTGTCTAAAAACATAAATAATAAAATAGTAGTCAGATTTGTAACAAATGGTGATCAGAAGTGGGGATATTTTAGATAAATAAAATCAACATAAACTTTCGCGTTAAATATAGTGTGGAATCTCAAAAAACAATAAATAAAATATAAATCATAATAAATAAAGTGTGTGACCATGTCTTCACAGTATAAGCCGAAAGTTTGTGATCTCCGCGTTACGGAGCTCAGAACAGAATTGGAAAATCGCGAGCTTGAGTCGGCTGGCGAGACATGGTGTTACCACTGAAGAAAAGCGAGATCTACTCGCACTTCCCGATGACTATTCACTGGCCCATGTCATCCCGGCTAGTATCAAAAACGCACGAGGGTTGGCATTCGCCTTCCGAAGGCAGTTTGGTCGAGTTGCAGAACTTCAATGCCAACTGCCAGCTCCTGGCAAAGCATTGAAACTCCAAAATGCATCACGTTACCTATTCTATATGGTAACAAAAGACACTGTCCATGACCAACCTACCTACCAAGATGTATGGGATGCATTAATTCAATTGAAAGAGCACGTGTTGGAGTCCGACGTGCAAAAGTTAGCCATGCCAAAGTTAGAATGCAGCAGTTATCCGAAATATGGTAGAAGAAATTTTCCAAGACAACGAGGTCCACGTGTTAGTCTGTTGCAATCCGCATAGTTACTGGTGCGGAGTTTACACTTTTATACAACTTTGAGTTGTAAAAGAGGGTCCAGTTGCAGATACCAGCATCCAGTTCCAGTCCCGACAGGGTTCCAGGAGGAACCATCTTTTAAGGAGGGGGAAATGTGACACTATTTATAATAGTCCACTCACAACCTAGCCTATTTCTTCCTGAAGTTTCTCGGCGTTACGAGACAATACCATTCCTATCCACGGCATTCGGAGCGAGCGCTACCGAAGTATATAAAGATGGGAGATTCCGTCTGACAGTCCAGTCAGTGATCGACGCGCGACGCGTAATATTATTGTATTCGAATCGAATGTATTGAAATGTATTTATTAGTTATAGGAATTATTATGTTTAGTTGATTAAGTGATGTAAAATAAAATAATAATAAGTAAGTCTTCCTTTATTTAAATTAAACTTAGTGTCTAAAAACATAAATAATAAAATAGTACAGTCAGATTTGTAACAGTATCAATATTCGCCGTTTATGTTATAAGAGTGTTACATCTCACAATTTGCTTAAAATATACAGGTGCAGTTTTCTGCGCTGTCTAACTACATTATATACCTATGCAGAATTGTTGCGCCCCAGAATCCTACATAAAGAAGCCAATGGAAGCAATAAAATACAACTCGTATCAGGGGTCCTATTTTCGAATTCATTCGAGCATATTTCGCATACGAAATTAGAAGAATTTCGCTTGAAATCCGGTGTCTTGTATTTTCGAATACTTCGTGTACGAATTTTTTCGTATACGGCGACTCGAATGGGTATGAACCATTCGAATCGTGATGGTCGTATACGAATTATTGTTTCATTTCAAGGTCATTTCAGATGTCATGATAGTTTTAGCTGATAGTGTTAATTGTGTTGTTGTCTACAATATTTTTACATTGAAATTTATTTTCAATGGCTGATTTAAATAATTCTTTAATAGAAAGAAAGGACATGTTGTACGATTATGCCTTGAAAATATAACCTAACCTAACTTTATGTACGCATTTTAGCATTGGATCTAAGCTCCAAACTTGACATATGACACCGTTGCCATATCCTCAATTTTTTCATACTATCACATTACATACAGGTGCATTTAAAAAATCGCTTTGAATTAAAGTTTTGAAAAGTAAATTGTAAAGTATCAGTGTAAATACTGGATATAAAAATAATATTTAACAAAATGGCACACTTTCTGCGGACTTTGCAAATTGATATTACTAATATACCTACGCAATCTTAATATTCGATTACACTTAAAATAACTTCTAAACAACTTTTCTCCCAAAAATGGCCCTTTTTTATAATTTGTTCAGACTATAAGTCGTTATATTTATACATTAAACGTTCTTATAGGTCTTATACAATCTTATTCTTATACATTATACCCCAGTTAAGACAGTCTTGTACATTATACAAGAAATAGACCAAACAAATATGGCAACATTGTGACTCTTCAGATGACAAATAAGTTCAATGTTATTCGAATTTGCAGTGTTGCCGGTGCAAATTCTGCTCGTATACGTATAACATTTCGAAGGACGTTCAAAAATACACATTCACGTTCGTATACGAAATTTTTCATTCGAGTTAACACGTATGCGAAAATATTCTATTGAATTCGAAAATACGACCCCAGGTATCAGATAATCAAAGGCCAGAATAAATAGCTCGAAAATGGTACCCAGAGTTTTGTGTTAGTAGCTTAGATACGACACGTGGCGCCCTCGAAGATCCTCGGTCGCTTTTTGGATCACAACTGGATCAAGGATGTCTGAGGCATTTAAGATCATGAAAGGATTGAAGCAGGGTTGCAGTATTTCGCCTTCTTTTTCTTCTTCTTAGTCTAGCCATTCACGTCCACATCTGAACATAAGCCTCTTCAAGTCTTCCTTTCCACTGTTTTTTGTTGTACGCTACTTGTAGCCAATTTTTTCCGGCAGTTCGTTTCAAATCATATGTCCATCTCATAGGAGGTCTGCCTCTGGGTCTTTTGTGTTGGTATGGTCTCCAGGTTAGAATTGTTCTGTGCCATTTGTTTAGATCGCTTCTAGCTACATGTCCAGCGTATTCCCATTTCAATTTTAATGATTTTTGTACCACATCGGTGACTTTGGTTTTCTGTCTTATCCATGTGTTTGTTTTCCTGTCCTTAAGTGATATGCCATAAGTATTTCGCCTACCATTTTCAAAATGTATCTGGAACAAGCTCTCAAACTGAAGAAAAGAAAATGCAATGGCATGGGAATCCCTATCTCAATGACGAGACAACATTATACACTTTATGTTTCGCTGATGACCAAATTCTGATTGCTCAGTATCATGATGACTAGAGTTACATGAC
Source organism: Diabrotica virgifera virgifera (assembly GCF_917563875.1). Classification (NCBI taxonomy): domain Eukaryota; kingdom Metazoa; phylum Arthropoda; class Insecta; order Coleoptera; family Chrysomelidae; genus Diabrotica; species Diabrotica virgifera. The sequence continues at coordinate 197,966,132 of NC_065448.1, read as the reverse complement.
GCGGAAGCTAATAGAAGAGTATAACCAATGAGTCCTCGCAGTCAACATTAAGAAAACTAAAGCCAAATGCATTGGACGAACAAAGCAGTCCATTACATTAGATGATGGGGTAGAAATTAAACACTGTGATCAATACATGTACCTGGGCATGAAGATAACTCAAGATTGAACACTCGATGCTGTTATATAAAAGACGGAAACATACAGGGTAGAAAAGCCATATCCATGATGAACTGCACTGTGTGGGACCAAACAATATCTAAAGCTCATATATCCTTAAAAGTGTAATCACATATGCAATGAAGTTTGGCCACTGAAACAAAGAACAAAGAAAATGTTACTAATAACAGAAATGGACTTCTGGAGAAGAACAGCAGCCAAATCAAGAAGAGATCGGATACCAAATGAGACAATACGAGAAATAATGGGAGTCAAACATACAATAGTTGACGACATAAAAACAAAACAACTAATATGGTACGGTCATGTACAGAAAATGCCATATAACAGGATCTCTAAACAGATTTTGCGTGGACTCCACAAGGGAGAAGAAAAAGAGGAAGGCCGAGAAGAAACTGGAAGGAAGGAATTGAAAAAGAACTAGAGGAAAGAGGATATGGTTAAACAGAGAAGAATGATGGTTAGGAGCCGGAAGGCGTAGGAGAACTCTGTAACCGATAGTAGTAGTAGTACATTATTTTGTAGCAGCAGTTGAAAAATTACCCACACTTGAAGAGTGGGGAGATGTTACATAGGTCAAACTGACACAACCTTTGACAAACGCAAAGCAGAACACAAAGGGTCTTTCAATAATAGAAAATCAGATTCTATGTACGCACTTCACTTTCTAAATCATAATCATTCTTTTATTGAACAGTTTCAAATTCTTCATATTCAAAATAAAAGCATTAAGCTATCTTAAAATACATTACTTGAGAAAGGCAGTCTGCGGAAACAGCTGTATTGACATTAAATTGTAATAAATTTTGTGGAAGTGTTGAAAACAAAAGTTATAAGTGTTTTATTGTTAAATATCTCAAATATCAAGATTTTGAATTTTAAAGTATATAAGTAAATAAAAAGTTTAAAAATAATTTTACCGAGATTACACATAATTCCTTATGATAATTAGTAGGGTTCCATTCTGCTGCTCCTACATCATATTTACTCTGACGTGGAAATTTTTGGAATCCAACATTTACAATATCTTCTAAATTTCTTATCGCTAAATATCTTCGACTAAAAACAAAGATTATTTACAATACAAAAACAAACACATTCACATTTTACATAATATAATTATATAATATAATTAGTTTGAGACAATTGTATAGTAAAGATACACACACCGGCAAAATTAGCCGAACACCTTAAAAATGGGACATGTTTGATGTCTCGAATTTCCTAAACCAGTGGTCCGATTTGAGTGATTCTTGTAGTATGTTATAGCCTTATTATTTACGAATATCGTTGTAATAATATTGTTGCTAGACAGGTAAATATCATTTTATACCGGGTGTACCAATCATACTGTGTTTTTTTCTTTAAGTTTGGAACACCCTGTGGAATATTCTAGCATATGTAAAATATTAATATTAAAACACGATTGTAGTAGGCTTTCTTAACATTTTCCTTTTTGATTCATTTAATTATGTACGACAATAAAAAAGTTATGTGCGTTAACAACTATCCATGTTTTTCATCAAGAAATCCTCATAGTAGGGAAGGAAAGTATGTTAAATTTGCAGTTACTCAATCGTTATGGGGACCTATTGGATTGTGAAGAGTATGGGCTAACACCAGAAAAAGGTCAAGTTAACTTTTCCATAAAGTGGGGGGCTTTTCAGTTTTTAATTTAATTTTCCATTTGAAATAATCGTTTTTTTCCGAATATAGCGCTATCTATCCATAATTCGAAAAAATGTGTCATTTGGTGCCATTCGATAGATTTTTCAAAAATATTGAATACATGTATTTTGCAGTTTTTCGATCTGATGTTCATTTCACGAAATATCGCAGGGTTCGTATTTAAAATTTTTAATTTACCCCTCACCCCTTTCTGTGGGGGGTTCGTTTTTATCATTCGATAGACTTTTGAAAGATATTGAACACATATTTTTTAGTTTTTCGATCTGACGTTCATTTCGCGAAATATTCGCTTTTTTTGTGAAATTTTGTGACTCACCCATTTTCTTAAGTCCTGCTCAAATCGTCAGATTTTTGAAATATAAGTACACTATTTTGCATGTACTTAACTTGTATGTATGTATTTCACCATTCTTAGGCGTCAACGCCCTTCGATAGGGATCTATGGGGGAGTATCACCGAGCCGCAAGCCCTTATCCCTTGCCGTACTGCTCCCTCATAGGTCGATCAGATGCCCGCATATTCCAGTCTAAGCGCCAGATTCATATTTAGAATTTTATACTGGCGCATTAGCCTTTTTGTTTTTCCGATGGCCTGGGCTGGGCTTGGCTTGAACTCACATACCTCAAGGCGAAGTGAAGTGTGGGTCAGCCGCTAGTCGCACTGAGCTATCCGATCGACGTGTACTTAACTTACCTTATCTTAATCTGACGATTTCGAATTTTTCTAAGGATAGATTTGTTTCGGATCCCCCTTAACGAACTCCCCTGTATTAAGAACCAATATTATGGTAGAGGTACATTTACAGGGTGCAAGGTTTCTCACTATTTGCTTATGTTGGATTTTAAGATTTATAAGTTAAGTACATGCAAAATAGTGTAGGTATATTTCAAAAATCTGACGATTTGAGCGGGGCGTAAGAAAATGGGTGAGTCACAAAGTTTCACAACAAAAAAGCAAATATTTCGCGAAATAAACGTCAGATCGAAAAACTAAAAATTACACGTGTTCAATATTTTTTAAAAATCTATCGAATGGCACCAAACACGACCCCCCACGGAGGTGGGGTAGGGGTTACTTTAAAATCTTAAATAGGAGCCCCCAATTTTTATTGCAGATTTGGATTCTTGACGTAAAATTAAGCAACTTTTATTCGCAACATTTTTTCCAATTATGGATAGATGTCACTATAATCGGAAAAAACGATTGGTGGAAATGGAAAATTAAATTAAAAAATGGAGAGTCCCACACTTTATGGAAAACTTAACTTAACTTCTTTTGGTTTTAGCACCCACTCTTTTGAATCCAATAGGTCCCCATAACGCTCGAGTAACTGCAAATTTAGCATACTTTTCTCCCCTACTATGAGGATTTATTGATGAAAAACATGGCTAGTTCTTAAAGCACATAACATTTTTATTTTCCAACATAAGCAAATGAATCAAAAAAGAAAATGTTAAGAAGGCCTAAGGCTATAATCGAGTTTTATTTTCAATATTTTATATATGCTAGAATATTCCACAGGGTGCCCCGAACTTTAAGAAAAAAACACAGTATGATTGTTACACCCGGTATAAAATGACATTTACCTGTCTAGCAACTATATTATTACACTGATATTCTTAAATAATAAGGCTATAACATATTAAAAGAATCACTCAAATCGGACAACAGGTTTAGGCAATTCGAGACATCAAACATGTCCCATTTTTAAGGTGTTCGGCTAATTTTGCCGGTGTGTGTAGAAAGTTGAAGACATTTTATGGGTAACAAGGAAAAGAGAAATATAATGACGAAGTACACATAGGCTATGATTTAAATGAGAACCAAAGTAAGCCAAAAATAATAAACGAGCACCAAAAAACTTCAACTACCTTAACTACAAAACATGCAGAGGAATTTTACCTTCCTAAAAAGTTATCTGTATCTCATTTAACACTTAACATGCGGATGGCATACATGCGAGCCACATAGTGCCTCTACTAATGTCGGACTGTTCTCATTTATACCATTGGATATACGCACTTCTAGGATGAATATGACTTTCAGTTCAGAGTATAAGTATTGACTCAAACATCTTCATGCAATCTGTTAACATGTTCGCTACCAAGCAACTACAAGAGATTAACGTCTCCCCTGTGAGCCAGGGATCTCATTGCACATAATGGCAATTTAAAAAGCTCTGGTCTGTGAGGACGAAACTTAAATATCCCTTGGTTAAGGAGAATATTTTTTGGTCTATAGTAGATCTGTCCATTATAAAGCCAGAAGCCAGTTCTTAAATTGTCTATATAAAATAGTCAAACTATGTGAATACTACATTTTGATTCATCTTTATCAAGTAGAAACACAGATTCTCATGTTACAAAAGAGAGACAACACAAGATATGAGATACAGCATATTACTTATGTACTTCTATAAATAAGGCTAGGTAAATATTTGTAACTGTATCTATAAAGGACAATATCTGAAAAAAGCATATCACTTCATAACTATAATAAGTTTTATTAACGTAATAAACTTTATTCATATAAACATAATATGATGTACATTTTATATTATACTTAAATGAATCAATTTATCAAACTCAGCTTATTCCATATTTTTAAATTATCAAATTTCAAATTACTGTTGGTACTGTAAACCATTATACAGGATGTCCCAAAAAGATTGGTGGTCATAAATTATACCACAGATTCTGGGGCCAAAAATAGGTTGAATGAACCCAACTTACTTTAGTACAAATGTGCACGTAAAAAAAAGTTACAGCCCTGTGAAGTTACAAAATGAAAATCAATTTTTTCAAATATACTTATCGAAAACTTTTAGAGATTTTTTATTGAAAATGGACATGTTGCATTCTAATGGCAGGAACATCTTTAAAAAAATATAGTGAAATTTGTGCACCCCATAAAAAATTTATGGGGGTTTTGTTCCCTTAAACCCATCTAAACTTTTGTGTATGTTCCTATTAAATTATTATTGTAGTACTATTAGTTAAACACACTGTTTTTAAAACTTTTTTGCCTCTTAGTACTTTCTTGAAAAGCAAGTTTTTATCGAGATATTTTGAATATTTGTCAAATCCCCACATATTTGTATATGGTTAAGTACGATTATAGAGACCTGGTAATAATATGAAAATTTATTTATAATTTACATTTTTAAGTATATTTTGAACAATATTAAACAAGAAGCCACATCTCGATAAAAGGTGCCTTAAGAGGCAAAAAGTTTTAAAAACACTGTGTTTAACTAATGGTAGGTACTGCAATGGTAGTTTAATTGGAACGAACATACACAAACATTTGGGGGTTTAAAGGAATGAAACCCCCATAAAATTTTTATGAAAACATATTAAAAAAGAAGCAGCATCTCGATAAAAACTGGCTTATTGAAAAACTACTAAGAGGCAAAAAAGTTTTAAAAATATTGTGTTTAACTAATGGTACAACAATAATAACTTAATTGGAACATACGCAAAAGTTTATGGCGTTTAAGGGAACAAAAGCCCATAACATTTTTATGGGGTGTACAAATATCACTGTTGTTTTTTTTTAAGATGTTCCTGCCATAAGAATGCCACATGTCCATTTTCAATAAAAAATTTCAAGAATTTTCGATATATGAAAAAATATCGATTTCCTTTTTGTAACTTCAAAGGGCTGTAACTATTTTTTTGTGCACTATTCACTATTGTATAATATATTATAGGTAAGTGAGTTTCAATCAAACTACTTTTCACCCCAGAATCGGTATAATTTATGACCAATCATTTCGGGACACCATGTATTAGAATAATTAATACTTCATTGTATTTCAATTTCAATTATTAAATTACTTACCCGGCTAATAATACAAAATTCCCAGTAGAATCAATTGCCATTGCATTGGCTTGTAAATCCTTACATTCTAGTGCTATGTAATATTCACTATTCCAAGTCGTCGACATTTTCATTTTTTGTGTTTCTTTGTAGTTAATTATATTACTTTATCATAACTTAATTAAATTCTAATAAAATTCGGTGATTCCGACTATTTATTATTTATTTATACTAATAAATCACTTTTATAATACTGAAAATGACATAGAATCCTGAATGTCAGGTCAGGAACAAAACATAACCTTTAAATACTTGTGATTGTTTATTCTGTCTAAATCTTGACCCGAGGATTAGCGGCGTGTAATTTGGGTTGCCTTTGCCTATATAAACTTCAACAAAATGGGCCTTTTGAGTCTCTATGTTTTGAGTTATTTAAAACGCTGAAAAGACCATTTAGTGATAATACTGATAATGAAAAGCGATATTTACTGCGGTTGCATGATATTTAATATTAAAATAGTATTGGATGTGGTAGAATGTAGACTCTTTGTATAATTACCAGTTAAACAGTGAAGCCTTTAGATCAATTTTCCGATTCAATCATTTCTACTGTTCACAGTTCTGTGTTTGTGTTTGCTTTTGAGTAGGTATTTCATTTTCTTGACAACGAAAATGTTCGGTGTGGAAGGAATTAATAAGTGCGTGGAATGCGGAAAAGTGTATAAACGTAAACATGATTTAAAAAGACATGTAAAAAGTTCGCATCCCGACAAATTGGATGCAATTGCCCCTTTAGTGCTTAAAGGCAACGTCTGTATGTGCACACATTGTGATAAACAATTTAGATAAGTCAAGTTTAAACTTTCATGTCAAACAAATGCACACAAATGTACCAGTTTCTGCTTCGGTTTCTGCAGAAACTAAAACATTTCAACATAAATGTTCTCTGTGTAATTATCATGCAACTTTTAAAAAGGAGTATTTTTTGAATAATAAACAGGGTCCGTTTCCCAATTCAAGTTTATATAGGCAACACAAATTACACGCCGCTAATCCTCGGGTCAGGATCTAGAATCGAGTGTGATTGTTTTCTTCATAGATTTATAATACTCTAGATTGCGCCTTAAGATCTTAAAATGGGTGACGGTTGCGACAGAGATAAATGAGCCTATTTGGTCGGTAGTCTCTTTTTAATTTAAGGGGAATATCGACGACATGACTATCCCACTTTATCGAGTATTATGTATTGACAGTTCGAGCGGGTGGTGACGAGAAATGGTCTTTGGTCTTCGGACGTGGATAATCGTGGTTCGAATCCCATACCAACTTTACCTTTTTTATTTTTAATTTAATCAATATTGCGTTTATTAGATATTTTTACATCTGAAAAATGGACCTAAGTAAATCTAGCAGATAATAAATGTATGTATAGTAAGTTAATATTGGAATACATAATTATTTGTGAACTGCATAGTAAAATAAAAGTCATTCGTTATTAATATAAATTCGGCCTTATTCGAATGACGTGAATAATGTTTGTAGTGCTTCTACCTTTTTAAAAAATTGTAATAATAGTTTCATAAATAAAAATAATGTCTAATTACTTATAATTGAATCGGTCATTTCAAAAACAGCAAAGTCCACAATTTTCAGAAACTAACTTTTTGAGAGGAATAGACTCCTTTAAGATAAACGTTGTGTGCAAAAACGACACCAGTCCAGTAAAAACATTAGGAACAAAACTACAATATAACTCTGAATTTTGATGTCATCCATTTCATCCATCTTTCGACTATATAGGTAGTTTTCTTTGCTCTTCTGTAAAATTAGGAATATGTGACTCGTGTCTCGTGTTGTTTTTGAAATGACCGATTCAATTAATAAATCGATGATGGTACATTATGTTGATATTAATTATTGGTAATTTGTACGAATATTTTTAACAATTACTTTATACTATTGTACCATTAACTTATTAAAAAAATAACATTGGCTTTTATATTTTTAAAAATCTATAGGTACCTACACAGTTTTTCTTATTTGTTATATATTTCTTTGCTTAGATTTATTTTAGAGATATAATAATATCTAATAAACGCAATATTGGTTAAATAAAAAATAAAAAAAGTAAAGATTGGTATGGGATTCGAACCAGGATTATCCACGTCCGAAGACAAACGACCAGTTCTCGTCGCCATCCGCTCGAACTGTCAAATCATCTAAAATACTCGTCGATAGAGTAGGATAGTGACGTCGTCGATACTCCCCTTGAATTAGAAAGAGACTACCGACCAAATAGGCTCATTTATCTCTGTCGCAACCGTCACCCATTTTAAGATCGTAAGGCGCAATCTAGAGTATAATATATCTATGGTTTTCTTCTGTAAATGTTAACCTAACTAAAACCGAAAAGTCGGAAAACATAAAAAATTATTCAACAGATAAGATAAGAATAATTATCTCATATTATACCATATAGAATATGGGTTATAATTTTGGGTCGAATAATCAACAGAATGTTGCAGGTAAAATACATATCGAATTGTACTACTAAGACATCAATATGTAGAGGGTTATTCACTATATTTTGACCCCCCTGTAAAGTAGTGTAAACTGCTTTATTTACAGAATTAGAAAAAAATGTGAAATACAAAAGTTATTCGATTTTTAAATTATGATTTTTTGACATATTATACAGGGTGTAACAGGTCATAAATTTAATCACATATTCTGGGACCCAAAATAGTTCCATTGAACCTAACTTACCTTAGTACAAATGTGCACATAAAAAAAGTTACAGCCCTTTGAAGGTACAAAATAAAAATCGATTTTTTCCAATATATTGAAAACTATTAGAGATCTTTGATTGAAAATATACATGTGGCATTCTTATGGTATAGTCCTGTCGCCAGGGGGGGTACAACGGCCTCCTTTATTCAGATGGACTTACCCAAGTTTTTTTCATGTATTTTCACCCGTAGAATACGAATTTTTTGGGTAACAGTTGATCTGGATGTCGATAAGATTGTTATTGACCAAGAACTTGAGGAATTACATAACAGAGATTTCTCGAAAAACAAAACATTTTTTTGGAATTTTTGGGTCATTCTAAGCAAAAAATGTTCTAACAAGTTTTCCCGTAGGATGCACAGTTTTCGAGATAAAAGCGGTTGAACTTTGAAAAAAACGAAAAACTGCAATTTTTAAACCCGAATAACTTTTGATTAAAAAATAAAATAGCAATTCTGCTTACCGCCTTTGAAAGTTCAAGTCAAATTATATCGGTTTTGATTATTTGCATTGCTAAAAATTTATTTTCTTATTGTTAAACAAAGCTACAAACACCTAGTGCGTGAGTGATGTTTTCAATGATTTCTCATTTAAAATCGAACGAGTAGGTAGAATAGGTACTAGTGCAATCGAGGCTATTTCTACGTAGCATGCGTTAAAACGCATGTAAAGGCACGGGAAACACTATGTGTTTATAGCTTTGTTTAACAATAAAAAAATAAATTTTTAGCAATGCAAATAATCAAAACCGATATAATGTGACTTAAACTTTCAAATGCGGTAAGCAGACTTGCTATTTTATTTGTTAATCAAAAGTTATTCGGGTTCAAAAATTGCAATTTTTCGATTTTTTGAAAGTTCAACAGCGGTCATCTCGAAAACTAGGCATCCTACGAAAAAAATTGTGGAAACATTTTTTGCTTAGAATGACCCAAAAAATACCAAAAAATGTTTTGTTTTGCGAGAAATCTCTGTTATGTAATTCCTCAAGTTCTTGGTCAATAACAATCTTATCGACATCCGGATCAACTGTTACCCAAAAAATTCGTATTCTACGGGTCAAAATACATGAAAAAAACTTGGGTAAGTCCATCTGAATAAAGGAGGCCGTTGTACCCCCCCTGGCGACAGGACTAGTAGTAGTATCTTAAGAAAAAATTATAGTAAAATTTGGACACTCCATAAAAATTTTATGGGGGTTTTGTTCCTTTATACCCCCCAAACTTTTGTGTACGTTCCAATTTAATTATTATTGTAGTACCATTAGCTAAACACAATATTTTAAAAACTTTTTTGCCTCTTGGTACTTTTTCCAAAAGTCAGTTTTTATCGAGATATTTTGAATATTTGTCAAATCCACCACATATTTGTATATGGCTAAGTACGATTATGGAGACTTGGTAATAATATGAAAATTTATTTATGATTTACATGTTTAGGTATATTTTGAACCATTTTAAAAAAGAAGTAATATCTTGATAAAAAGTGCCTTCTCGAAAAAATACAGAGAGGCAAAAAAGTTTTAAAAACACTGTGTTTAACTAATGGTACCGCAGTAAATGTTTAATTGGAACATACACAAACATTTGGGGGGTTTAAAGGAACAAAACCCCCATAAAAGTTTTATGTAAACATACAGGGTGGGGCATTAGTGTGACAAAGTCCAATTACTCGTTTGTCGTAAGAGATAAGAAAAAAAGTTATTTAGGTAAAGTTGGGGCACACATAGTACCATAATTTAAGAATATTTTCAAATATACAGGGTCGTCCGTATTGACAGGGTGACACAAACTTATGTCTTTATTAATGGAACACCCTGTATATTTTTACATTTTTGGATTCTCCTCGATGTTTCCTTTCTTAAAATATATAGTTTTGTAATATTATACGAGGTAGTTTAAAAGTTAATTACGTTTTTTTGTTAATTTCCTAGCAAAATCTACACCCTGTAGAATTTTAGTGATTTGACATCAAATTTTTATTTTATGTTCAAACGATTTCTAATATAGTATACTATTGTTAAACATTAACAGTATAGCGAAATGTTTAATTTTAGTATACAGGGTGGGTCGAAACTCGGAATTAGTATTTTCTGAGTTTTCTTAAATGTAACACCCTGTATTTAAGTATTGTAATGAAATGATATTTTATGGTACTTTTTTATTTCTTAAGCATTCCCTATACCTAAGTGCTTTAATTTGTAAGTTATTCGTGATTCTTTAAGCCAAACATTAATTGTAAGAAAAATTACGTGAAATTTTATTAGGTGGCTGTGAAAATATTTGATCAGAAATAATTTTTGGAAAAGAAAATACATCATAATCTAGTCTGATCCTTAATTTATTACTAATGGATGAAATATCCAAATAAATTCGTGGTTAAGTTTGTTGGTGCGCAAAATATTAATAAAAACATACAATATTCTACCTCGTCGGCTATGACACTAAATTTCTTTAAAAATTTGACATTATACTATTTTTACAGATCCAGTTGCTTTGTTACCATTACTAATATGTATTTTTCTTATGAGAAACTGACTAATAAGGTTTTGGTGCTAGTGGAATATAACAAAAATGTGCTACTAGCAATAAGAATTTTTCATTAGAAATTCCCTGAGAGACGACAACTCAGAAGAGAAACTTTTAAAAATATACTAGAACGGTTTCAACGGACTGATCACTTATATTATGATAAATCTGCTCGAATAAAAACTATTGCAAGTGAAGAAAACAGCAATTATATGTAATCCTTAGTGTCACTGAGGATCTGCATATTAGTATAATCGTTCTTAAAATCTAAGTATCTAGTCTGTTGAAACCGTTTTAGTATACTTTCAAAAGTTTCTCTTTTTGGTTGTCGTCTATCAGGGAACTGCTGATGATAAATTTTTATTGCTAGTAGCTAATTTTTGTTATACTCTCCTAGCACAAAGCCATTTTAATCCGTTCCTCATTAGAAAAATTAATATTAGTAACGGTATCAAATCAACTGAAACTATATAAATAGTATAATGTCAAATATTTAAGCAAATTTTGTGTCATAGCCAACTAGGCAGAATTTTGTATGTTTGATTCATATTTTAAGCACCAACAACCTTAACTAAGAATATATTTGGATATCTCATCCAATATTAATAAACTAAGGATCAGATTAGATTATTATGTATTTTTTTTTTCGAAAAATTACTTTTGATTGGATATTTTCACGGCTACTTAATGAATTTTTAAGTAATTTTTTGTTGCAATTAATGTTTGCTTAAAGAATGACGAATAACTTACAAATTAAAGCACTTAGGTATAGGGAATGCTTAAGAAATAAAAAAGTACCATAAAATATAATTTCACTACAATACTAAAATACAGGGTGTTCCATTTAAGAAAACTCAGAAAATACTCATTCCGAGTTTCGACCCACCCTGTATACTAAAATTAAACATTTCGCTATACTATTAATGATTAACAGTAGTAGACTATATTAAAAATCGTTTGAACATAAAATAAAAATTTGATGTCAAATCACTAAAATTCTACAGGGTGTAGATTTTGCTACGAAATTAACAAAAGAACGTAATTAACTTTTAAACTACCTCGTATAATATTACAAAACCATATAGTTTAAGAAAGGAAACATCGAGGAGAATTCAAAACTGTAAAAATATACAGGGTGTTCCATTAAAAAAAACATAAGTTTGTGTCACCCTGTCAATACGGGCGACCCTGTATATTTGAAAATATTTTTAAATCATGGTACTATGTGTGCCCCAACCTTTACCTAAATAACTTTTTTTCGTATCTCTTACGACAAACGAGTAATTGGACTTTGTCACACTAATGCCCCACCCTGTATTAAAAAAAAAGCCGCAACTCGATAAAAACTGCCTTATCAAAAAAATACTAAGAGGAAAAAAAGTTATAGAAATATTGAATTGAACTAATGGTACCACAATAATAATTTAATTGGAACGTACACAAAAGTGGGGGGGGTTTAAGGGAACAAAATCCCCATAAAATTTTTATGGGGTGCACAAATTTCACTATAATTCTTTTTTAAGATGTTCCTGCCATAAGAATGCCACATGTCCATTTTCAATAAAAAATCTCTAATAGTTTTCGATATATTCAAAAAAATCGATTTTTATTTTGTAACTTCAAAGGGCTGTAACTTTTTTTATGTGCATATTTGTACTAAGGTAAATTAGGTTCATTGGAACTATTTTTGGTCTCAGAATATGTGATTTAATTTATGACCTGTATTTTCGTTACACCCTGTATATATCGTACTAGTGGACGTCATCCATTTGGGAGTGATGACATATTTTTTTAAATGGGAATAGGGGTCGAGTGCTAGCTTATTTGAAAGGTTATTCAATTCCCTATTCAGTAATATAAACATTAACGTGATTAATTATACAGGGTGTCCAAAAAATTTCCTTTTGAATTAAATTAATTAACAAAAAAAGAAGAAAGTATGTAATTTATTTAATTTAAAATACATTTTGCTGCTGTTAGAAAACAGAAATAAAAGTTTATTGCACAAATAAACATTGATTTTTGCTTAAATTCAATGTTCAAGCTGCCAAGAGGCAGATGGGTGGCAGCTTGAACTTTCAATTTAAGTGAAAAGTAATGTTTATTTGTTCAATAAACATTTATTTTTGTTTTCTGACAGCAGTAGATTAATTATATGTCGAGACATCAGTCACCCAATACAAAGAATTCTTGAACTGCATGTTCCTGGAAGGAGTAAGAGAGGAAAACCAAAGACCTGCGCGGAGACTCTTAGGTAGGACATGTCGGTAAAGGGGAAATTAAAGGTATTGAAGGTAGACCTTACATGGCAGAGTTTATGTGACAACTCTGCCATGTAAGGTCTACCTTCAATTTTCCCTTGCATCACATGACATCAATCATATTTCAAATGAATTTTCATACTTTTTGGCTACTCTGTTTTCTTCATTTATTAAATTTTCACATTCCCTCAATATTACACGCAGTTCCTTCTCCTTTTCTTCTCCACATATCAATTCTCTTTCTTTCTCCTCCGATTCTCTACACATGTTTATTGTGTATTCTGTCTTCTCCATTTTGCATATTTTTTCTTTAAATACCGCAGTCTCAATTGTATCTTTTCCGCTTTCTTTTTCTATTCTGATCTCTTCTTCTTCTGGGCTCATCTCATCTTTTGAGGAATCCCAAGCTTCATTTTCCTGTGTTAATCTTCTTTCTTCCTTTTCTTTTTATGGGCTCATCTCTTTTTTCGAGGAATCCCAATCTTCATTTTCTTTTATCCATCTTCTTTCTTAATTTTCTTCTTCTGGGCTCATCTCTTTTTTCGAGGAATTCCAGTCTTCATTTTCTTTTATCCATCTTCTTTCTTCTTTTTCTTCTTCTGGACTCATCTCTTTTTTCGAGGAATTCCAATCGTCAATTTCCTTTGTCACTCTTTTTTCTTCTTTTTCTTCTTCTGGGCTCATCTCCTTTTTCGAGGAAACCCAGGCTTCATTGTTTTTATTTATCTTCTGTTGCTTTCTCCTCTTTCTTCTCTGTCCTTGCTTCATTGCCAAATTCATTTCCACCGTTTGTTTTATGTCTGCATTATCCTTTTTTCGTTTCTCCTGTTCCTTGTCCATTTCCAGAATGTTCGGTTCTTCTTCTTTTCCATCTGTGATTTTCATCGTGTTATTTTTGAAATCTATCACCACATGTTTTTCTGACAAGTCATCCACTCCTACGATCATATCATGAATCATGTTTGGCATTATAACACATTGTAGTGCATAAAATTTCTTCCCCAATCGAACCTTTATTGGTATTCCTTCATTTATTGTTGCCAAAGTCCGTTTATTTGCGCCCACTACATTTACCCTGGGAATTTTGTAAATCAAATTCGTCAAATCAACCTCTTCTATTAATTTCCTGTTAATCAAAGTAATTTCTGACCCAGTATCAATCATAATTTTAATCGGTTTCTCATTGATAAAACCCTCTACAAATTTTAAATTATATCCACTTCCTTTATCATTATTTCCTGCTAATTTAATAAATTCCTTCGGGTGACAAAAAATTCCTGTTTGTTCTTTTGTTTTTAGTGAGCGCCTTCGTGAAAAAACGATTGCTGTTCTTCTCCGCTTCTTCTTTCATCGCTTTGTCTCTCATCCTCATATTCGCCTATTTGCGTATTGTTGACCGCTCTTCTATTTTCTCTCGGTCTGTTGGACCCGTATCGGTTTCCACGATTTTCCTGTTCATTCCTTCTATTATCATTTCTGTCTCCTTGATTTGTGCGGGTGTTATTTCTATTCTGGTTTTCTCGGTATCTGTCTTCGTTCCATTGCCGATTTCTTTGTTCATAGTATCCTCTTCCATTGTCTCTATTTTCGTTTTCACTCCTCGGAATAAATTCTCTTCTTGTATAGTCTCTCCTAAAGTTTTGTCTTCTATCTCTATAGTCCTGATTTTCGCGTTGTCTATAATTTTCTTGCGATCTTCTTATTTCTCTTTCCCTCATTTTTGCTTTTCGTATTTGTAAAAATTGGCACAAACTGTCGATATCTTTGTAGTTTTGTAACGTTATGTGATCTTCTAAGGTATCTTCAAAATGTCTGGCTATCAGTTCTACTATCTGTTCGGACGAATAATTGTAGTGTAAGTGTTTTGCATTGTTGTATAATTGTAGCGCGTATGTTTGTTCTGAAATACCCATTCTATCATGGTACCTCCCATTTTGCAATTCCTTGTTTATTTCTAGCTGTTGTATTTTTCCCCAGAAATAACTCAGGAACTTTTGTTCGAATTTATGCCAATTGTCCAATTCTTCTTCTTTGCTATCGAACCATAAACTTGCCTCATCTTTAAGATGGTTCCTTATCGTTTCTTTGGCTGTCTCGAAGTTACCGATGTGTCGTATTTTCTTTTTCAAATTGTTTATGAAAATTACTGGGTGTAATTTTTTTACATCCCCGCCAAATCTTATTTTCACATCCTCTGTACTATGGATAATCGTTTCTCTTCTTTCTCCGAAATTCTGTTGCGTCCTGTTTTCGCTGACTTGTTTTTCTATTTCTGTGATTCTTTTTTCCCTTTTTTGTTGTGTTTCCTTCATCGCTCGTTTTGTTTCTTCCTGATTTTCTTGCATTTTATCCATTTTATCCAATTTCTTTGATGTTTCTTCCTGATTTTTATCGCTTTTATTTAATATTTCGTCCCATCTTTGTAACTGGAGTTCCATCAGTTGTATTGCTTTATCTATTCCTGATAATTCCTGTTGTTCTGATGCCATGATTGTTGTTTCGAAAATGTCTTCCTGTTCTTCCTGTTTTTTGTTTTCTTTGCTTTTGCTTCTGGTTGTTATCGACATGTAGTTAAAATTTATCCCCGCCTAATATGAAATTCGAAAATACCTTGTATGCTGTCGAGACGAAAATTTTTCTCTCCCCAAATATAATCAATTTATCCCACAAATTTTTAAATATTTCAAAATTCAAATCAATCAAAAATAAAATAAATATGTAAAAACTGTACCTAGATAAAAAAATTAAGTCAAACAAATATTTCAAAAAATTTTAAATATATCAAACTCTTTCCGACGGGCAAACAAATTTTCCTTCACCTGTTTTTCCGTTTCCTATTCCCTTCAAATTCACAACCAGAGATACTTTAATGCCCCATACGTTGGCTCGCCATGTTGTTATGATCTGCTTCTTATTAATTTTATATTAATTATTATTTATTTGATTAATTATTTAATTGTCGCAAATCATACATAAAATTGAATAAAAAATCTCAGGGTGCCTTTTTTTATACTATTAAAAAAATCCAAATTATCTCACGTTATACTTATCTTCTCTCGTGGGTTCAGTATCTCTGAGTTGATCCTAATCGGGATAAAATAGGGAAAAGAAACAAAGCAAAATATTAAAATAAAAAATACAGAATTGTCTTTTATTTATCAAAATCAATACTCTGAAATCTATCGACTCTAAAAACCTGTGGACACAGATGTCCGAATGAAATTTTTAGCACTTAAATTTATTATAGTTAAAAACAAACAATTTATCGGTTTGTTCCCGATGACTTTGGTAAAACAAACTAAACAAAACAAATTCATGTATTTGTAAGATTACCTATATTTACTATTTACTTTTTGAAATATTGGAATTTTAATTCATATTCCTTTTACTCAAAAATTTAGTTTCCGAACATAAAAATCTCTTTCACATAAATTGACTGACCTTTTGCTTCACTCTCTCTGATGTCTTCTCGTGAGCCAAAACAGCTCTCCCTCGTTGACTATGTTAAAGGCTACTCATCAAAGCCCTCTCCTTTGTCCAGCTTCAAAACTGTCAGCATACCAGCACCAATTCTCCAACAAGCCGGGCCTTCTTTTGACACGTACTCGATTCAAACAAAACTCCAAAAATTCTCTGCTATCCTTCTCACAATAATACAGAATCAAAGAGGTATTTCGTCTCAATTTGATCTGTCTCTCGTTCCACTTTTCAACACTATTCTCCACTATCAAACAGCCACTGGTATCTGCTAACTATTTATCCACTAAACACGTCGAACCGCTCCTCATCGATGCCAAAAACATAATGACTTCTCTTTCAAACTCTCTCAATCATCCAATCCATTTTTCCCCTTCCACATTGCCAAGAATCAAAAACATCGGCTTTCCCATTGGATAAACAAAACAGTCACCCTCAAAATTATTCCGATCATCCTAATTACTTTCTGAGAACTATACAATATTTACTCGTGTTGAAACAAAGATACTAAAATTCCAAACTTTCTCCATAAAACCCCTTTTCTAGAAATTGATAATTACCTCTAAACTAAACAATCTTTTTCCATTTTAAATCTAAATACATCGTTATTTTCACTTTAATTATTCACAAAAGTCTTTAATGGTTCATCGGAAAGCTCATTAAAAGAGAAATCTACTTACATCCAAACTACATTCTAAGAAATATCTACAGCTCAATATACAGGGTGTATCAAATTTATGTGCCCGCGTTATAAAAAAAAATTTAATTTAATTTTTATTTTGCTTTTGATTGATAAAATTGAAAACACAATAATATATATATATATATATATATATATATATATATATATATATATATATATATATATATATACCTTTTACAAAATAAGGTTTTTATTTTTTGTGATTGATGGTACAGGAATTTTTCCTTGTGATATTTTTAAAACTATTACTTTTCAAAAAGTTTTAACTCTTTTCCAGCTTGTCTCCACTGTTCCAGTTTTTGTTCGTAGTCGCTTTTACTATTTCATACTAACACTATGTTACCCTGTAGCTTCGCTATTATCTGATCCAAAACTAATAAGAATAAATAAAGACTAAGCATTGAGTCTTAGTACACGTGCAATCCTACTTTCACATGAAATTTATCAGTCTCTTCCACACCTGCCCTAATACTAATAGTTGTTGTTCCCTCATACATATCCCTCACAATATTTACATATTCATCCGGATCTCCTTTGTTATTGAGTGCCCACCACAGAATCTTTTGAGGAATTCTATCATCATATGCTTTCTCAAGATTTAGCATATAAGCGTTTGTTTCTTTATTCTTGTATTTTTCCATCAGCTGCCTTATAATGAAAATTGCATCTGTTGTTGATCTGCCCTGTATAAACCCAAATTGATCATCGCATATTTCGGTTTCTGCACGTATCTGTCTATCAATTACTCTCCCCCATATTTTCATGGTGTGACTAAGTAGTTTTATGGCCCTGTAGTTTGTACAGGGTGTCCCAAATTGGTATGTTCTGCAGTGTATACCGAAAACTAGAGGAGATAGAAAAAAAGTAGTTAGGATGTCATGACTTCTATTTTCGTTAAAGTAACCATTGTCCAATCAAATCATCAATAGCTCCTCACATTATCGAGATACTGGGCGATTATTGAAAAATGTCGAAAACGACAGGGTTACAGATCTTCTTTATTAAGTAAAATTTTAAAAAACTTTATAGGAATTTTTGATAGATATATTATGGACGGATTCAGTGGCGTACAAAAAACTTTTTTAGGGGGTGTCGCTAAGGAAATATAAACCATACTTATGTTTTTTTAAATGGGACACCCTGTATATTTTGACATTTTTCGTTTACCTTTTTAATTCTCTTTCATCTGATATGACATATCATATATCTATTTTCAGTTGTTGGAGCTACCGTGCAAATAAATTGTTTATAGTTGATGTCAGGTTAAAGGCACTTAAAAATAAAACACTCGGTAACGTATTTTAACATTTTAATACTAGGGTACCAATCCTACATATTTTTATTTAGAAAAAATAAAATCAATCAACTTAAAAAATAGGAATGACGAATTTACCAACAACAAAAAACTACTCAACTACAAGAATTAATTTTACAAAAATAATAACTTTAACATAAACCAACAAACAACAATAATAAACAACGTAACAACTATAATTAATTTTACAAAAATATGAAAATTATAATAAATGTTCAAAATACTCCCAGTTTTGTTGTAATAATAATTGACACCTTTTTCTTACAGATCTTACACAATTGAGTATATGCCGTGCATATTATGCACTGGTTTTATTTTTCTAAATGCTTGATGAATGCTTTGCAATAATTCTTCCTTTGTGTTAAATTCAGTTTTATAAATGTTTTTTAAAAATCCTTAAATAAAAAAATCAGGAGGATTTAGTTCTGGTGAACGAGGGGGCCACCTAACAAGACCATAAGTTCCAATCCACCGATTATGAAATTTTTCATTTAAATAATTTCCAACGAATTCTGCATTATGGGTAGGTGCTCCATCTTGTCGGAACCAAAATGTATTCCGATCAGCCAAATATTACTCATCAGAAATGTTATTTAAATTAGTTTCTAAGATGTTAGTTTATCGTCAAATACGTGATAAACTAATTTATTATGCTTGACAAAACAACTAACGTTAAAACCGAATCTGCCTTGCCTCCTGGTCCCTTGAACTAAGTGGGAATTTGAGTAATTCCAATACAGTTCATTGTATCGATTGTGTCGGTTAAATATTCCTGCACTGGATATGCGAGCTTCATCGCTAAATATTACCTTTGAATAAAAATTTGGATTCTCATTACATTTTTCTATACAGGGTGGTGAATTGGAAAACGGGCCATAGGAAACTCAATGTAAAATTTTAAACTGTTGAATTCCTGCTTCCCTAATTATTCTACATCAAAAGACATGAGAAACTATTTGTAGAGGATTAAAATCTTTATTGAAAACAATTATTAAAATTGTTCAACGAATTAGACACATTCAAAAATTTTGTAAAATCTAATAAATTTTATTAAAGTATTTGCCAAATTTAGGCCACACACAGTGCAAAAATGTGTATAAGGTTGCCTTCGGTCACAATGAAATTATTATATTAACAATATTTTGAACTGTCAGTATTTTTATTTTATCGTTTTTATTGTTTAAAAAACAATAGTCGAGAAGATGTCCTCAGTTGAGGAGAAAGTAGTAATAATAAAGATGTTGTATTCAGTCAATAGTTTGCGTACTGTCAGAAATAGTAACGTGTGGCCTTACTTTTACGCACTTACTTAGGTATGGCAAATGTATTCTATTTTTCAAAATTTTGGACTCTGTTTAAATCGTAGAACAATTTTAACTTTTGTTTTTATTACAGATTTTAATCCTCTACAAATAGTTTCTCATGACTTTTGATGTAAAATAATTAGGGAAGCAGGAATTCAACAATTTAGAATTTTACATTGAGTTTCCTATGGCCCGTTTTCCAATTCACCACCCGGTATACCATTCTGCAAATTGTATCCTACTCAAATAATCGTTAGGATATCAATATCGTGCCAATTATTATTATTACAACAAAACGGGGAGTATTTTGAACATTTATTATAATTTTCATATTTTTGTAAAATTAATTATAGTTGTTACGTTGTTTATTATTGTTGTTTGTTGGTTTATGTTAATGTTATTATTTTTGTAAAATTAATTCTTGTAGTTAAGTAGTTTTTGTTGTTGGTAAATTCGTTATTCCTATTTTTTAAGTTGATTGATTTTATTTTTGCTAAATAAAAATGTCAAGGATTGGTACCCTAATATTAAAATGTTAAAATACGTTACCGAGTGTTTTATTTTTAAGTGCCTTTAACCTGACGTCAACTATAAACAATTTATTTGCACGGCAGCTCCAACAACTGAAAATAGGTATATGAAATGTTATATCAGATGAAAGAGAATTAAAAAGGTAAACGAAAAATGTCAAAATATACAGGGTGTCCCATTTAAAAAAACATAAGTATGGTTTATATTTCCTTAACAACACCCCCTAAAAAAGTTTTTTGTACGCCACTGAATCCGTCCATAATATATCTATCAAAAGTTCCTATAAAGTTTTTTAAAATTTTTCTTAATAAAGAAGATCTGTAACCCTGTCGTTTTCGACACTTTTCAATTATCGCCCAGTATCTCGATAATGTGAGGAGCTATTGATGATTTGATTTGGCAATCGTTACTTTAACGAAAAAAGAAGTCATGACATCTTAACTACTTTTTTTCTATCTCCTCTAGTTTTCGGTATACACTGCAAAACATATCAATTTGGGACACCCTGTACATTGTTGTATCTCCCATGTTTTTGTAAACAGGTACTAATATACTACTTCTCTATTCGTCTTGCATTTGTCCAACTTCTCTAATTCTATTAAATAAACCTGTTAGCCACCTTGTTCCTGTCTCTCGTAATGATCTCCACACTTCCCCAGAAGCTCTTTATTCCCACACTTCTTTATTCTTGAAGTGCTTGAACCACTTCTTCGGTATTTACAAAAAACAACGATTACACTATCAGAGAACAAACATATAGTTCAGATTAATGAGATAAATAAGGTTTCGTATACTTATGGGATCAAAGTAATATTAGCTGCTATTTTTATTTACCTACGATCGGTAAGTTTTCAATTTTACAATAAAATATTGCTAATATTTCTGGTTTGATTTTACCAATGGGTAAAATCCTTCTTGTCCTTAGTCAATGTCATTACTTTTGTTTATTGTTTCTGGTAATAAAAAAATTCTGGTAATTTCGGTATTGCCAAAAAAAAAAATTTCGGCACCTGCCGGCGCCTTTTCAATACGGCGCCGGGGGGCACCGCCCCTCTTCGCCCTTATGGACCTGGATGTACTTTCGTGGAAACTTTTATAAGATGAACCATTTTTATTAGGTAAAATAATAATAAATAATATTAATAACTTGGCTGGGACTTGTCCAAACAGACACCATCTCCCATTTTATCAAAATATTCTTAGAGTTTGCTTGATAATGCCAACTACAACCTATACTGTAGTGATGTTGAAAAAGTAACTATTCGTTACAAAGTAGGTACTCGTTACTTACGAATACCGAAAGTAACGATTACTATACAGAGAGGCAAATCGTTACTTTGATTACTCGGATTACTTCGTTACTTCGTACCAATCGTGTCAGAGCGAGTAACATCTATTGTATCTACTTTGGTTACTCTGATTACTTCGTACCTACCAATCGTATCAGAGCGAGTAACAACAATTGTATCTACTTTGATTACTTTGATTACTCTAATTACTTCGTACCAATCGTATCAGATCGAGTAACGACTATTGTATCTACAACCAGTACACTTTATTACTTTCTACCAATCGTATCCCAGCGAGTAACGGACGGGACCGGTATTTTACGAGTGTTATCGAATATCGTTATAGTATGGTATAACTAGACCCAAACCCAGACATCCAAAGTGAAACTTATCCTCCAACACGAAATTGTTCTATATGGTCCACATAATGTTTAGAAAAAAGTCACACCATTTTGAGCGTCGGGTTTGGGGGGGAGAGGGGGAGAAATCAGTAAATTCGTAGTTTTTTAAGTTTTTCGTAAATATTTCTAAAACTGTACGATTTAGCATAAACAACCTTAGATAAAAAAATGTTCTGCATTAAATTTGAAATAAAAATGGTCCTATTCACAATCCTTCTAAAATCAACGGTTTCAAAGTTACTGAGGTAGTATAGTATAATTGGTCCAAAAAAAGGCCTAACCTAAACATCCAAAGTAGAAGTTTTACTCCAACGCCAAATTGTTCTATATGGTCCACATATTGTTCAGTAGAAAGTTACACCATTTTGAGCGTCCGGTTTGGGGGGGGAGATGGGGGAGAAGTCGGTAAATTAGTAGTTTTTTTACGTTTTTCGTCAATATTTCTAAAACTATGCTTTAGCGTAAACAATGTTCTATACAAAAATGTTCTACATAAAATTTAAAACAAAAAAGGTCGTGTATACAATTGTTATAAAATCAACAGTTCCAGAGTTACGGAGGGTGAAAAGTGGATGTTTTCGATACTTTTTATATTTTTTGGGCAATTCCCTACTAATTTTCTTTAACAGGATTGTGTATTATAAATCAAATTTGCTATTTCAGTGGCCGATGGTATGTTAGTGATAAGCAATTAAAGAAACGTCAACTTCACCACCCAAAATCATCATCAATTGCCCAAAAAATATAATAGGTATCGAAAACCTCCACTTTTCACCCTCCGTAACTCTGGAAACGTTGATTTTATAACAATTATGTATAGGACCTTTATTGTTTTAAATTTTATGTAGAACATTTTTGTATAGAACATTGTTTACGCTAAAGTATAGTTTTAGAAATATGGACGAAAAACGTTAAAAAACCTACTTATTTACCGACTTCTCCCCAATCTCCCCCCCCCCCCCCAAACCGGACGCTCAAAATGTAACTTTACTTACTAAACCATCTAGAACAATTTGGTGTAGGAGGAAAACTTTTATTTTGGATGTCTGGGTTAGGCCTTTTTTTGGACCAATTATACTATACTACCTCCGTAACTTTGGAACCGTTCATTTTAGAAGGATTATTCATAGGACCTTTTTTATTTCAAATTTAATGTAAAACATTTTTTTATTAAGTGTTGTTCATGCTAAACCGCACAGTTTTAGAAATATTGACGAAAAACGTAAAAAACTACGAATTTACCGATTTCTCCCCCTCTGCCCCCAAACCCGACGCTCAAAATGGTGTGAACATTATGTGGTTTTTTCTGAACATTATGTGGACCATATAGAACAATTTGGTGTTGGAGGATAACTTTCACTTTGGATGTCTGGGTTATGCCATCTTTTGGATCAATTCTATCATACTATTATCGGTATGAAGCGTTTTAAGGGTGTGAGGGTGAGAAGAAGATAGAAGATGAAACAGAGGGAGGTCGAGGTATAATGGTATACGTAAAATATGTAATGCATATCATTAGCAAAGATCGAATGCGAGAACCCTATATTTTTATCTAGATATATATCTATGTATACCTATACAAATTTCCTATAACTGAGAACCTACTGAGAAATACGATTTGATATAACTGAGAACCTACTGAGAAATACCTTGTACCTACTGAGAAATACGTTTATCGATATGATTACCGGTACTCAAATACAAAAGTAACAAAAGTAATCATAGTAATCAAGTAACGAATACTGTAAATGATTCCTTTATACAATAGTAACGATTTGTAACGAATACTCGAAAGTAACATAATCAACATCACTACTATACTGGGACCGCAGTGTACTCTCAGATCAAAGAGTTGCACATAATAGACCAGGACCAGATCTCGTACTAGTTAATAAATTAACAAGACAAACAACACTAATTGATTTGGCGCTACCTAACAATAATCTATGTACTATATTTACTGAAAAGATCGCCAAGCACAGAGATCTGGAAATTCAAAGACAATGGAAAATTCAAAGTACCCAGACAATACTGATTATTGTGACTACTACTGGAGTCATTCCCTTGACAGCTAGATATGTAAAAAAATTTTTGGGAGATACTCATGCATACCAAGTCACCTAGTAGGGCTCGATAACATGGAAAGAGTACCAGAGCTCAATTCTTTTGATATTGTAGGTTGTAGATATCTGGGATGAGTCTATTTTCACCTTAAAGGGACTGAGAGCCATATGGCTAAATCTGAATAATAATATGTACTTAATAATTTTATTACACTTAAATACATAGAGTTTTAAAAAATGTACAAAGCCAGTCAAAGATACTGTTCTAAAATTATGTCATTTACATAAAAGTAAAAAAAACAATAGCAAGTGCACAACTTACATTAGTTTATATAATATGTTATAGTTCAAGTTGATTATCCAGTTGGAGTCGACTATTCCTAGTTTGAGTCAACTCAAACGGCTGGTTTTAGTAAAAGTTGATTACAAATATAAAATGAAGATTTTTATTCAACATTTACTAGTAAAAGTAGACTCCAACTAGAAAAAATATACTCTTCCCAATGCCATTTAGTAAGAGTTGATTCACACAAAATACCGATTCTAGAAATGAAATGTTACTGGATAATGACATGTTCAAATCATGATAAGTAGTTGAAACAGTCAAAACAAAGAGATGCACACTCATCAAAAATGCATGTGAGATTATATTCATATAATCTACATTTACTGAATCGATCCAGGAATAGTCAACTCAAACTAGTAAGAGTTGATTCTATTTTTCCCCCGATCTACTTTTCCTAACAAGGGTTAGGAAGAGTTACTTCAACTAGTAAAAGTTGAATTAAATTTTTCAAATCAACTCTTACTGCTCGCTTTAATTGGAGTTGACTCGAACTAGGAATAGTCAACTCTAACTGAGAATCAACTTGAACTATAACATATACATTATGTATATACAATAATAATAAATATGAACATTTAGTTACTTTTCACTTATTGTTGTAGGTGGACTGGACACACTGTCCAAATTGATGAATGTGTATTCACAAAGAGGTGGAGAGTAACCCTGGTGGAGTGGTAAAAGAACAATGGGTTTTAGGAATATATATTGTTCTAAAAAGGGTGTAGGTATGTAACATATAAAAAATAGAAAAGACGAGATATTAGTGGGGATCATAAAAAACATGTTGAGGAAGGTATTTAGATTTGGACAGACCAGTGGAAAGGTTATTCCAATTTAAAAACCTGTGGCTATATTCACAAAACTGTGAATTATAGCAAATATTTTAAGGATCCACAAACAGGGGTCTGTACAAATCAGGTAAAAGTTTATTGATCACAACTTAAACAATACCTTAGAAGACATGGAGTGGTGAGTTCCCCATTTCTACCTTAATATATTGATCAGTTTATGTGGGATTAATTATATGGACGTAATGCACATGATAGGTTTAAGAATATAGTAGAATGTATTAGCCAGAAATATAACTGATTATTATATGCAGTAGAACCCCGATCATCTGTGCATGATTTTTTTGAAAGGTCACCAGACTTGGAGAGTTGTAAGCAGAAGAAGAGTACCTTAACTAGGAAAAGCGGGATTTGAAAAGGAAGAAGCCCTGTTAAATTTGCAGATAAAAGTTTTATTTAACCTTTTCAAAAGATAGTTGTAGGGAGTTTTGAAAAGTTATCTGTTTGTGAATAGAAACAGTTTTCTGATTTGATTACTAGAATAGAGAAATAAGTTAGGAACATAATATGATCTGTATGTTTTTTGGATTGTTATAATTTATATATTTTTTGATCTGTTAGAAAATTTTATTCATTTTATATACCTAGCAGGTATATTAATTTGGGTTGATACATTACATTGACTAATTTTAAATTTGATAATTTTATTGATCTTATTTTGATACAATATATGGATGAAATTTATATTTAATATTTATGTGGATTTTTATTATTCCTTTTTGCCTTTTACTTGCAAATACAACAACAGAGATACTGAGCCACGAGAATACAGCCTTAGACAAATTAAGTTATAGGCAAGGTTCGTGAAGTAACATTGTACCTATTATAATTGAAGCGCTTATGGTATAAATGGTATAAGTCCATAATACTTAGTTTTGAAAAAAACTAAAAAAACTATTTAGTTTAGAAACTTGATGACCTATCAAATTTTGTTCTGAAGCTATTTCCTTGTGGCATTTTTATGATTAATTATTTATATGGGAAATAAGCCACAATTAAAATGAAAAAAATAATTTTATTAACGTTTCGACGCCCAAATCGGGTGGCATATAAATCATAAATATTGGCAATATCATTTTAAAGTCTTCTACTTTAAAATGTATAATATATGTCTGAATTGCCAATATAAATGAGTGAGATTAAATAAATTATTAGAAGAATTTTTTTGCTTAGCAACAACACTTTAGTTTATTTTAGTAATATTTTGTATTTTGAAACGTTAATAAAATTATTTTTTTCATTTTAATTGTGGCTTATTTCCCATATAAATAATTAATCACTATCAAATTTTGTTCTACAGATGAAATGTAGAAGAAGACTAGTAGAGTAACATGTGATAAAGCAAACTTGGCTTTGAAAACTAAATGACAAAAGATCGTGGCGCCACAAGAATTATTGCATAAAGGTAATCAGTCTCGGACTGGTTCCCTTTATTCGCTCAAAAAAAAATTTATCGTGCGATATTTTGCGTATGGTAATTGGTACTTGGGTCAATAATGTACGATATGCGGATGACTCGATCTTAATAGCCAATATAGAAGACCTCCACAATAAAATTGGAGAACATAGCAAGAACATGAGAGTTAGCATCAACATAAAAAAAGACAAAGTTCTTTATGATCAGCGGACTAAGTGAATTGGGTTAAATTGTCTTAAACTTATCTGAGAAATCTTCTGTCTTCGTTTGTCGGTAGAGTTTTTGGACACCCTGTATATTACTGTCATTTCGCCCCACTACAGCCTTTGACAAACTACAGCCCTTACCTAGATAGATTCGTTCATGGACCTTTCAAAAAAAACCAATAATGCTGTCTGGATGCGAAATCATTTAGGCAAAAGTATGACTATTTACGACATATCGAGTATTATGACTATATCCATGCCACTTGCTCTTACTTACTTAGGCGAATGTCCATCCCGGGTTTCGAAAGACTGGTATCTTCCCATTCAGCCGTGATTTGTTTCAAGAAATTGATTTGGAACAATCGTTCACGACAGGCAAGCTCAATCCATAAGCTACCGAAGTGGGTACTTCTAATCAACATAGCATTAGACTTGCGTCTAATAAAACCCCACCGCTATTATAGCATCGCTATTAAGTGACGACTCACCTTCATTCAGCTCAGTAAGTCCAACTGAGCCCGAAAATAGAACATCAACTACAGGCTATATCGAAGCCATTTACTAACAGAGATTCAAACATCCTATCCAGCCTATCCTAAAAACGAAACATTTATTGACAGTCAATTGTCTACACCAGCGGTTCTCAATCTGTGGTACAATTCATTATTTGAGGTGGTACACAAAACACAAAATTAGCCAAAATTAGCACTACTATTATAGTTAATTAGATCACCTAGCTAGATAGGTATTTTAGTTAGGTGGTACCTAAAATAATAAAAAGTATTTGGTGGTACATGACTCAAAAAGATTGAGAATCGCTGGCCTACACCATTTCAAATCTCCGAGCTCCAGGAAAAATAACGCCCAGACAAAAACCTCTATAGAGCGTTTCACGTTAAGAATAGAACATTGCGGAGATAGTCCCATGTATTTCTTATGAACGATAGAAGCGCGCCGATGCCACGCCGTACTGACTAGAATGAATCGTACATCGGCAGTCGAGTATCCACCCGTGCGCGAGAGGTTTGGCAACACTGATCTCCGTAAGCGTAACGTTCTATTCTTAACATGAAATAAAGTATAGAAGGTAACCAAAAATCGCAAGCTATTACACTGAATCTGGAACCAGACATCCCTCCTTGTGATGCTGTTTGGCGTCACAATCGGAACCTCTTTAGTCTACAAGCAACCAGTCTGTGTTCTCGCCTGAAACATTATGACTCATGACCTTAACATTAAAGCTCCTCCTAGAAAACTAGAAAACATAGGTCGAAAAACCTGAAAGTCTATATACAGAAATACACAAATATTCCTGAAAAGGAAGCTGTTAGAAAGAGCATGAGGAGCGACAGAAACGGTTGAAAAATAAACAAACGAAGAAAAAAGTACTGGAATCATCTACTAGAAAGACAAACAAAGGCAAAGGGAAAGGAAAATCGAAGAAAACGAAGACTAATCCACCACCGGAATAATTTATCAGAAGAATAATATTATTCAAAAATGAATAACCATTTTCAATTTCTTGACTGCACGCCGGGGTTTGTCCTAGTTGGGTCAGAGAGACCAGCATATGTGCCTCCTGATGAGAGACTAATAAGTTTCGAAACCGGTAGAGGTGCTTGCTGCACTCTCTGATTGAACTGGAATAATGATGCGGCTGTAGTTTCGTGTTGCAACGAAATTGAAAATGGTTATTCATTTTTTATTTCCATGTTTACTCTGATTGTAGTACGAAGGGAACCATTCTCGTTGGAACTTTACCGCGCTGAGCAGATGGGACATGAATTATAAATTGTAAAATTCCCTCATCTTCCTTAGTCTCAGCATCCGTTATGGCTTGCAAATTGTAGAAGCCTCGGAGGTGTTACCAGAGAAGGTTCCCATTGTTTTCAGTCTGGTAGGATGTGGGACAATATTTTTTGGTGTTGTTTTATGTGCTATTAGATTGAAAACTTGGTCTTTTTTAATACTATTATTGTTTTCTTTGCTTAGATACTTGTTCAGCGAGTCAGTCTGGAGACAGTTGCATTCAGTGGCAAGGGGGCTGCAAAAAATTATGTAGTGGTTTTCCCTTGCCTTCTACATCCTTATACCGTTGACCATGCTTTTGATTCCTTCACCTTCAAGGCCGATTTCTCAACCCCAGGACAAAAGGATGACCTACCTATCACTTTCCAACTCATCCGCCCAAAGCCCTTGGTCAGTAAGTGGGGATTGCTTATACCGGCAATCATTCGGTGAATAGGAGTAGGATATATAGGTGGTGGAAATTGCTTATACAGGCAATCATTCGGTGAATAGGAGTAGGATATATAGGAGGAGAGGTTAGGGACCTGACCTCTCCTTTGGCTTGGGATAGAGGAGAAAGCCAGTTGCTAGCGTAGGGCAAGGACGCCACTCCTTGTAGCAGCCTGTCTTCTACCGGGATCGTAGAAGAGTGCTACCCTCTACCCTATCTATATATAACAGAGGAAAAATTTCTCAAGCCTGACTTAAATCAACATTTAAGACTTTAAATAAAAAACATCAAACGCGAAAAAATTTGATGATTAGAAAATTATAAATCGTATGAACAACCTGTTAAAACTTTCGACAGAATAAGCACGGCGAGCTGATGTCGATAATATGTAAAAGAAGTTGGTATATTTTATAAAGACTTTACTATAGGTACCTACATACTAAAATGAAACTGCAAATAATATAAAAATAGATAACCAGTTGACAGATATCGTATATCAATACAAAAACAGAGATGCATATTTTATTATCACCGATTCTCTTTAATATAGAATCTGAATAAAGTTTCAAACATGCCGACAAAAGAATTTTAGTAAATGAAGAAAGATTCAACATCAGATAAGCAGACAATACAGTCATGTTTACAGAAGATATTATCGAACGACAACAAACGTGAATGACTCGCAGAATAAAATAAGTCAACATGCTGATCCTGGTTAAACCTGAATGAAAAAAGACCAAACACATTGGTTATCGTAAGTAAACAAGCAATACTCAGGTAAGGTAAACAATCAACAAATTGAAAAAGTCAAGAGCTACACATGTCTCGAAACCAATGTAAATAGCGGATGGCGAATTCCATATCAGAATTCACAGGTAACCTTAATTTTTAAAGGTCGAGACTAAGGTACCGAACACATGATAGCGGTTAACGCCGCGTTTTACCTGATTTACGCGTTTAACCTAACTTAACCTGATGAACTGACTTCAAGAAGACAAAATAGATGCTGATAAGCAAAAAGCAACAACCAGCTTGACATTATGACATTTACAGATAAACAACATACTAATTGACCACAGAGCCGTAACTACCATTGGCATAACCGGGGAAGATGCCCTGGGGCCCCTGGCCAAGGTGGGCCCCGCTGGGGCCCTCGTTTGGTTGGCCGTGCATAGATTTAACGAGGAAAATAAAATTTTTATACTATACTTAATAAATACTTTTATTTTAATTAGTATTTATTTAATTAATTATTGAATTGACGCAAATCATACAAAAAAAATTAAGAAAAAATCTCAGGGTGCCTTTTTGTCATAAAAAAATAACTAGATTGTCTTAGGTTATACTTATCCTTTCTCGTGGCTTCAGTATCTCTTAGTTGATCCTTAAAAGGGATAAAATAGGAAAAGGAAATAAATAGAAAAATCATAAATAAGCACATACAAACACCTTTATTATCAAAAGCAATGCTCTGAAAATCTATCAATTAAATCCTGTGGGTAAAATTGTCCAAATGAAACTTTTACCATATAATTAATCTAATTCAAACAAATATTTATCGCTTTGTTCCTGATACCATTAATAAAATAAGCTAATCAAACAAATTTAGGTATTTGCAAAACTACTTATACTTCCTATTAAATTTTTGAAATGTTGGAATCTTAATTCATATGCTTTTACGCAAAATTTTTAACTTCTGATTATAAAGAACATCTATCACATAAGTTATTGACTGACCTTTTTGATTCACACACAATGATGTCTCCTCTTGACCCAAACAGCTCTTCCCTGTTGATTATGTTAGGCTACCAATCAAAGCCCTCTCCGTTCTCAGCATCAATACAGCAGCATACCAGCAACTATTTTTCCAAAACACAAGCCAGTACAAGCTTTTGACCAGTACTCGTTCAATAAATTCCAAAACTCTCTCCTCTCTTTCTTTCAATAATAATCTCCTGAGACCCAAGTATCTTTTTTACTTGGTGTCACAAATACTTTTAATAACTATAGTTCTTGTAACTTACTCTCTTGGACTTTACAGAATCAAAGAGGTTTTTCTTCTTAATTTGATTTGTCTCTCCTTCCACTTTTCAGCTACTCTCCACTATCAAACAACCACTAGTACTTGCTTCTGAACTATCCGCGAAAACTTTCGACTGCCCTTCTCGGATGCCGGCCACACAATGATCTTTCTTTTCCAAACTGTCTCAACATTCAAAACTTCTCTTTCCCCCTTCCAAAGTGCCAAGCCAATCAGAAATATTTCTTTCCACATTCGTCTTTTTCATTCGAAAAACCCAGGCATTCTTTCAAACAATACTTCTATTCAAACTAATCACTTTTCGGAAATTATACAAATATTCTTGTGCTTAAACAAACAGACTTAAAATTCCAAATCTCTCTACCTTTATTTTTCTAAAAACTAATAATTACAGCTACCTGTGGATTTTACCTTTCACGTAACAAACAATCTTTTTAAACTATAATCCTAAATAAATTGTATTTTCACTTCACTTTATTTACAAATGTCTTTAAGTCTTCAGGGAAAAACTCATTAAGGATAAACCCATTGCGTAAAAGCTACCTTCTACTAAATAGTTACAAATCAATATACAGGGTGTATCAAATTCATGTGCCCGCGTTATAATTAAAAAATTATAATTTTTACTCTATCTTTGATTGATAAAGTGATACATAATAGTATTTTAAAAGCCGATCCCAACGGAATATTTTCAAGTGACACAATTTTAAAAAGACCTTACAGTGGCACCCTAGACCTCAACATAAAGTTGAGGGGGATAAGACCCCCGAGACCTTAACATAACAAATTTAAATTATTAAACCTAAAACCTAAGACCTTAACATAAACATTTTAAATTATTAAACCTAAAACCTAAAATGTCATTGAAAGAGGAGGCCTGGGCTAAGCTGGGGCCCCCGAGACCTTTCGTAAAGATATAAATTGTTACTGAGGAAATTAGTCATTTTGGCGAAATGAAAACTAAAATGCAACCGGAATAGGGGCTCCCGGTCCCAGCTACTTTGTCTTAACCAATTTACCCCAGACTACATCTTGGTACGTGAAAGGTGTAGAATTATTGAGACAATCTTTATTTAGCACTTTATTACAATTATATTTCAAAGCGACAATCCATATCATTAACCTAACTTCTACCCCTCTCTTGACATCCTGTCGTTCTCCCCCAAAGAGGTTCTGTCTCAAGTACCGACTACGTTTCTGAAGGAAACGTATAAGTGGTTGCATACTGAGCTGACTCTACATTCTCCTCTTTTTAAATGAGGTAAGCCACAGAGCTCTCTATGAGAATTCCAGGACCCCAGCAAATATAGAATGAATACATAACATAACATAATATACATAACTTAACAACTATAGTCGGACAAGTAAATTGGCTTTTTAATGTTCCTTTTAGGCCTCAATAACAGATCAGGTTCCTGTACAGGTAAGTGTTCACTTTGGACATCACTTTTATTTGGTGAAGCATCGACTCCACAACTCTGACTCCCATGTATAGTCTCTAAAGTATCAGAGGAATTATTTATATTCTCATTCTCCTTTTCTTTGTGGGAGAAGCCTGGAGTTGCTAAGTCGCTGCCGTCAACAAATTTCTTAGGAACTAACTGGTTACTGGTATCAGGAGTATAGTAAAGTGCCTGGACCAAATGTGCCTGTTACGTCTGAATTGACCACTATTAGTTTGAACAACATAAGAGCGTGGTTCTTCACAAATTTCAATTACCTTTCCATATTGCCTAATATCAATAATCCAGACAGAATCGCCCACATCTAAAGGTTGCATATCCTTGGCTCGGTGTCTACTATTATAATTATCTGCTTGTTTTTCCTTATTTTCCCTTTCTCTTAATGACACTCCCCCCTTAACAACCGATTGTTCCAAATTTAATGACAACTGTGGTAGATTAGTTCTTAATTTTCTAGAGAAAAACAGCTCTGCTGGTGAAAGTCCACACCTTAAAGGTGGAGCCCTATAGGCTAAGAGCGCTAAAAATATATCTTCACTATTCTTTTTGATTAGTTCTTTAGCAGTCTTAACTGCCCGTTCAACTAATCCATTGCTCTGTGCAAAGTATGGGCTACTAGTTACATGAATAAAATTATAATTTGAAGCAAATTTCTTAAATAATGTTGAAAATTGTGGTCCATTGTCACTACGCACAATATTGGGAATACCATATCTAGTGAATAAACCTTTCAAGTGATTTATAATAACAATTTCAGTCATGGAACTGAGCTCAAATATTTCAAAATATCTGGAGTAGTAGTCCACAACAATCAAGAACCATTTATCCAGTTTAAAAAGATCTAGCGCTATCTTTTCCCAAGGTCGTGTACATGATTCTTCTTTGTAAAAAGTTTTTTTTATATTTTCACGATTTTCCACACAATTGGGACAATTTCTAATCATTTTTTCTATTTGAGAAGACAGCCCGATCCACCACACTGTAGATTTAGCCCTGTCCCTGCACTTGACTACCCCCAGATGACCTGTGTGAATATATTCTAGACATTTAAGTTGTAAAGCTGCTGGTATAATAATTCGAGAACTTTTTAATAACAAATTTTCACAAAATGATATATCAAATCTGAATTGAAAATATGGCAAAACATGCACAGGAATTTTAGACTTTTCTGGCCATGAAGTCAACGTATATTGTTTTATTATTTGTAAAACAGGGTCATTGCTTTGTTCCTCGATTATTTGCTTTATAAACCGATCTTTTATGGGTAAATTACGGATTACAGATTTAACATACCCCTCGACTTCAATACCTGTCAACTCATCATTACTAGGTACAGAATTTTTTCTGGGATGTAAACTACTTTATAATTGTAACGCATTAATCTCATCCGAAACCGCTGCAACCTAGGAGATAATTCATCCACATTTTTCGTCTGTAAAATTTGAACAAGGGGTTTTGAGTCTGTTTCAAAAATCAAATGTTTGACCCCTGTTATATAATCAGCAAACTTTTCAGCTGCCCACGTAATTGCCAGGGCTTCTTTTTCTATCTGCGCGTATCGACTCTCTACTTGACTTAATAATCGAGATGAAAATGCCACAATTTCGCGAGATTTATCTAGATTTTCTTGCATCAGACAAGTTCCTATACCAAAACAACTAGAGTCTGAATTTACAACAATAGTTTTGTTCGCATCAAAATATGATAAATTTGGGGAACTTTCTAAACATTTTTTTAGAGTATTTAGAGCTTGAATTTGAGCAGGTCCCCATAAGAATACTGAGTCCTTTTTTAGAAGAGATGTTAAAGGTTCTAAAATTTCAGATTTGTTTTTAATATATTTACCCGCAAAATTAATCATACCTAATAATCTTAAAAGTTCTGTTTTATTTTCTGGTTCTGGGAATTCTCTAATTGCTCTGACCCGTTCAGGATCTATTTTAACCCCAGAAGTAGTGATGATATGCCCCAAGTACTTGACTGACTTAGCAGCAATGACACATTTGTTTTTATTAAGGGTTATACCTTCACTGTGTAATTTTATTAGAACTTGGTTTAAAATTTCGTCATGTTCTTTGACTGAACTAGCATGGATTAAAATATCATCCATATAAAAGACTACCCCTTTCATACCTGAAAGAATCTTAGAAAACCTAAGTGCAAAATATTCTGGAGAACATGAAATTCCAAAGGGAAGACGTGTAAAAAAGTATCGACCAAATGGTGTAATGAATGTAGTTAGCAATTGGCTTTCTGGTTTCAGTTTAATTTGGAAGTAACCACTAGTTGTGTCGAGCTTAGAAAATATTATTGAATTTTTCAGTTGAGCCAAAGTATGCTCTATTTTTGGAAGTGGGAAATAAGCTCTTAATACACTTTGGTTAAGTTTTGTGTAATCTCCGCACAACCTAACAGAGTCACCCTTTGGTACACAAACAATAGGACTTACCCACCTGGTATGTTCTTCAATTGGTTTTATTATACCCAACTGAAGTAGACGGTCTAACTCAACTTTTAACTTGGGCATGAGTGGTAATGGAACTACTCGTGGTACTGACTGAGCAAATGGCTGAACATTAGATTTTAGCTCAAGTTTCATTTCTGTTTTAAATTCCCCAATATCATCAAATATTCCTTGAAATGACTCAGCTATCGTTTCTAATGAGTACTTGCTAGCACTGTAGGTCTCTGATTCTGCCCCAAATGCATTTATATTTTTAGATACTAAGTTATCAATTTTTTCAGCTTCTGGTTTGTTTATAAACCCACTAACCGACATATATCTTTGTAACCTCTTTTTCCACTGATTCCATGATCCTGGAAGGGAGAAATTAAACTCAGAAGGAGCTGATACTGTTGCCATGTTGGCAAGCACATGGCTTCCTGCTTGATTCTCTGCCATCCCTGGAATTATTTAACTCTATTTCTGCTCTTCGAAGAAGGTTCTACTTGCCAAATATTCCTCGGAGTATTTGCAAGTTCGCTGCCACCATGTAGAATTATTGAGACAATCTTTATTTAGCACTTTATTACAATTATATTTCAAAGCGACAATCCATATCATTAACCTAACTTCTACCCCTCTCTTGACATCCTGTCGTTCTCCCCCAAAGAGGTTCTGTCTCAAGTACCGACTACGTTTCTGAAGGAAACGTATAAGTGGTTGCATACTGAGCTGACTCTACAAAAGGAACCACATTGTAGTCGAACAATGTAATTAACATTGTAGTATATTTTTTATGAAAACAGAAAAGATGTTATATTGATGATACTTGCAAAATTATTTAGCTTAAAATAAGGTGTTTTCAAAATTATTTGTGTAGGTCAACTAAAATAGCAATATGTAGGTACAAGAAACTTGAGTCATGGAATGCATTAAAATGAGTTTTCAAGGGGTTAAATATCAAAATTTTTTCCGGGCCCCCCATTCCGCTGGGGGGTAAACCCCAAACTTCCCGGTAGGGCCCCTGGTAGTTCACGTTTGCCCCGGGGCCCCTAACATCGTAGTTACGGCCCTGATTGACCATGTAAAAATCTATGTATACCCTGGCATCAACGTAAATGCAAAATGGGAACAGCGCATAGAAATTAAGGCCAGAATAGAACGAGCTAGAGCAGTTTTTCACGATATGAAAAAGCTCCTCATAAGCAAGCTGTTCTCTTCCCCTAAAACTACGTCTAGTTAAACGCTACATTTTTCCGATCTTACTATATGGTGTGGAAACCTGGACGCTGACAGAGACGCTCACGAAAAAACTAGAAGCATTCGAATTGTGGGTGTACGGACCATTATTCATGTATCCTTGACCGAACATGTCATCAACATAGAGGTAATCCACAGAATCGGAAAAGAGAAAGAAATCGTGAGCACAATTAAACAAAAAAAAAAGAATGTGTGTGTACTTTGTACGCACGTAAGAAGTTATGCTTCTATTATATGATTTCTTAAAATAAATAAATATACTTACTTTAAACAGTTTGTTTTAATTTTTTTTAAACACCAAACTAATTTTGTGCTTACAGCTTTCAAAAAAATAAAAAAAAGTATAGGATTGCTCCGAATTTGAACTCAAGACCTCTCGATCTCTGGCCGAATGCTATACCAAATACGCTACGAGGACTGTGTCTGTATCGGTTCGGATGTACCTAATGACAATTCACGGTAACAAACAGACAAGGTGAAGTATAATAAATATACAATAAAATGTTTTAATAATACTCATCTTACTCCTGAGGAAGACAAATCCAAATACACAAAAATTATAAGGTAAAAGGTAAAGTTTTCAATCCTAGCGGCATTAATAATATTGAAAAATATTAAAAATATTACTAAAAGATTTTTAAATTGAAAACTTATTGGTGCATTTTTCTGGTGACACCTCCAAGGCTTCTACAATATTCAAGCCAAATGGATGCTGCAGTGAAGACAAAATGGAAGGAATTCTACACTATGCAATTCACAACCCCCGTCTGCAGCTTGGTAAAGTTCCAACGGAAAATGGACCTGGTTACTCTATAGGAGTAATACTAATATAAAAATAAAAAATAAAAATGTATACCATTTTTATTCAGTTGCAATGAGAAAGGCAAGTTGCAGTATTTGGTGAATGTCAGCCATTCACGTCAGTTGCGGTGTGGGGGATAAACTCTCGTTGTTGGTCACTTAGAGTATGGAGCAGCAGGCCTACATCTCTCGGATGAGACTCCAATAAGAGTCGAAAATCGTCGATTCAGAGTGCTGGACTGCGCTCCGTATTCTAAGTCAAAAATAAGATTGTTTTGCCTTCGCATTGCAACTGAATAAAAATGGTATACATTTTTATTTTTATATTAGTATTACTCCTATAGAGTAACCAGATTCATTTTTCGTTGGAACTTTACCAAGCTGAAGACGGGGGTTGTGAATTGCATAGTGTAGAATTCCTTCCCTTTTGTCTTCACTGCATCATCCATTTGGCTTGCATATTGTAGAAGCCTTGAAGGTGTCACCAGAAAAATGAACCAATAAGTTTTCAATTTAAAAATCTTTTAGTAATATTTTTAATATTTTTCAATATTATTAATGTCGCTATTAGGATTGAAAACTTTACCTTTCAATTGCCAGATGACGCTAGTCACCTAATCCATTCACGTCAGTTGCGGCGTGGGGGATAAACTCTCGTTGTTGGTCACTTAGAGTATGGAGCAGCAGGCCTCCGTCTCTCCGATGAGACTCCAATAAGAGTCGAAAATCGTCGATTCAGAGTGCTGGACTGCGCTCCGTATTCTAAGTGAAAAATAAGATTGTTTTGTCTTCGCATTGCAACTGAATAAAAATGGTATACATTTTTATTTTTACAAAAATTATAATAAATATATTTACTAAAAACACTAATATACTCTTTTCACACCCTTTCTTGCACTAATATATTTATATACTTCGTCTAATTTACTATCTAACCGTTGCACGTCATCCGGCAACGGTAGGTATGTTCCGTTGGCGGTAGGTGTGTTCTTTTTTAGAATCATTTTGCCGAGTACACTGGAATTACAGCCACTAGACATATTTTATTATATACGCGTAGAAATAATATTTGAAGATTTCTGTTAATGTTAACCTAAAGAAATACACAATAATATGTTTCATTTAATTTGTATAAATGGATTATAAAGCGTTTTTATGAAGCACATTTGTTCGGAACACACTGTAACTGTAATCGAACGAAGATGACATTTTTGAATAAATTGGTAACATTTATTTGACAGTTGCAGTGATGGCACTTCATATTTGTTTATATTCTTTACTATAAGTATCTGTTCTAAGGTAAGGTCGCCAATTAAGGCCACCTTAAGGTTTAAATATCTGTAATATTTTATTCAGGAACAATATGGGGGAAAACTCTTGTATACGTATTGCCTAACATTTTAGCTATCGAATTTCAGGATAAAATACTTACTAAATAAATAAAGAAATATAAAATTTTAACATTGAATAAATCTGGAATATTTGGCCTTATTAGGAACTGGTAGCTTAATAAGGCCAGTTTCATTTTTTACGCAAATTGAGGTGGATAATAAATTTTAAACCTAAGAATTAAAGAACAAATGCAAAATTTAGTGAAAGAAACTTTTATTCATATTAAAAACAAAAATTTGTCAATACATTAAGCACACATATCGCACATTTACACACATCTAGGACAATTGGCTTTATTAGGACACTGTCTACTTTTTTTATTTAACATAAAAAAATAATAAAAAGCAATATAGACAAAAAACAGTTCCATTTCCTTAAAAAGTATAAATTTACTATCGCTTTACAAAGAAAAAATAATAGGCTTATATTCATTTAGTACCATTTTAGTAATTTTATAACTTACCTAAAATTTATAAACGAACTTCCGCACCGTGTCTAGTCTACTTGGCGCTGCTATGTGATACTACCGACTGAATGGCGTAGACCAGAGGTTCTCAATCTGTGGTACATGTACCACTGGTGGTACATATCATTATTGGCGGTGGTACACAAAACAGAGAAAAAACTAAAATAGTAGTACTTAGTAAGTATTGATAATACAATTTAAAAATATAGGTGGTACCAAAAATAATAAAAATAACTGTAGGTGGTACATCACTCAAAAAGGTTGAGAACCGCTGGCGTAGACGATTTTGACTGAGAAAGACATTTACGGTGACCTCTAATATATAATATCTATATTTAAGAAAATATTTGCAATTGGCCTAATTAAGACACTGGCCTTATTTGGCGACACTACCTTATTATATTTACTGTTTTTATTATTTACTTTACTATAAAAAGATCCTCTACTATAAAAATATAAATTTCACCTAATTTTATCACGACTTGGAATAATCGAGGTATCTGACAACTTTTTTAGTTGTTATTGTAGACATATACAAAGAAACCTATCGGCTTCTCCCAAGAGTTCGGAGCCGTTTTTTAATAATTATTAACAATGCAGTGCAAAAACGCTGCAAACCTTAAATGATTATAACTTAATTCTTGTTCTCTATTTCTTAAGTTTTTATTTATTTACATTGAATATTAATTTGTTTTGTTGTATAATCCACGTTTACAATAATTATGTGATCTATTTGATTTAAAATGGATTCAGGATTTTTTTATACTTTGGCAACTATGTCAACTTAGATCTCTGGCGTAGATAATGACGTGCAACGGTAAGTAAATTAGACAGACTGTACATAACTTGAAATATTTAGCAACTAAACCTCATACTGTCTGTGTGCGCATGCGCGCAGTATTATGAAATTTTACTCTCAATCGCGCCTAAAGAAGTATAACTTCAAAAACTTGAATATCTAAGCCACATATTGAGACACCATGAGTACCGTCTACTGCAATTGATTATCCAGGGGAAAATAGACAGTAAGCGAGGACCAGGCAGGAGAAGGCACTCGTGGCTCCAAAATCTGCGGAAGTGGTTCGGGCTCATATCGGTCGAACTATTCAGAATTGCCGTAAGCGGACAGGGCATCTAAGAAGAAGAAGAACCTGATAAAGAACTAATTCGAAAAGATATCGTTTCTTGTTCGGCAACAACACTTCGCGTTTTCCTTAGCTAATAATTTTAAGTATAGAAATATAGATAAACGTCAAACACTCATGGAAAGCAGCAGAATAATTTCTTTACTAAACGAGTATATTCGAAAAAATATAATGGAGTATAGAAAAATGAAACGAAACATTGTATATTTGGATGAAACTGGTCTACCCCAAAATCCCGACAGGTTTGATAAGTTCTTTTTTAACATATAGGTTACATTTATTTCTGATTTTTTTGGTTTTTGGCCATCTGTTTTTTATTTTTTGTTACTAATATAAAAGTATGTAAACAAAAGTATTTACCATTTTAGTCCTGTCGCCAGGGGGCGCACAACGGCCTCCTTTATTCAGATGGACTTACCCAAGTTTTTTTATGTATTTTGACCCGTAGAACACAAATTTTTTGGGTAACAGTTGATCCGGATGTCGATAAGATTGTTATAGACAAAGAACTTGAGGAACTACATAACAGCGATTTCTCGCAAAACACAACATTTTTTTGTATTTTTTTTGGGTCATTCTAAGTTCTAAGCAAAAAATGTTCCTACAAGTTTTTTCGTAGGATGCATAGTTTTCGAGATAACCGCGGTTGAACTTTCAAAAAATCGAAAAATTACAATTTTTGAACCCGAATAACTTTTGATTAAAAAATAAAATAGCAATTCTGCTTACCGCATTTAGAAGTTCAAGTCAAATTATATCGATTTTGATTATTTGCATTGCTAAAAATGTATTTTTTTATTGTTAAACAAAGCTATAAACACATAGTGTTTCCCGTGCCTAATACATGCGTTTTAAATCATGCTACGTAGTTATTGCCTCGCTTGCACTTGTAGCTACTCTACCTACTCGTTCGATTTTAAATGAGAAATCATTGAAAACATCACTCACGCACTAGGTGTTTATAGCTTTGTTTAACAATAAAAAATATATTTTTAGCAATGGAAATAATCAAAACCGATATAATTTGACTTGAACTTTCAAATGCGGTAAGCAGAATTGCTATTTTATTTTTTAATCAAAAGTTATTCGGGTTAAAAAACTGCAATTTTTCGATTTTTTGAAAGTTCAACCGCGTTTATCTCGAAAACTATGTATCCTATGACAAAACTTGTCAGAACATTTTTTGCTTAGAATTACCCAAAAAATACAAAAAAAAATGTTTTGTTTTGCGAGAAATCGCTGTTATGTAGTTCCTCAAGTTCTTTGTCTATAACAATCTTATCGACATCCGGATCAACTGTTACCCAAAAAATTCGTATTCTACGGGTCAAAATACATAAAAAAACTTGGGCAAGTCCATCTGAATAAAGGGGGCCATTGTACCCCCCCTGTCGACAGGACTATTTAATATGAACTAATTTTCTAAATAAAATTTCTAACATGGGTAAGTATATGAATTAAATTATTTTTTTTGCTAATATATAGTCCAATAATATATTATGTATAGGTAATCAAATCCTGAATTCAAGTATAATTTATATAATAGATATTATCATGTCACTTACAACCTTCCACTTCAGTGTATAGCTTTTATATTATAAAATGAAGTGTTTAATGATTTTTTTCTTTTAAAATACATAATAATTAGTACCCGTACCTACTTATTAGTATCTAAGTAATTAATTTTTCAATGTCAATACATACTGTATTATATGATTTGGTATTGCATTTGAAAAGGAAACAATAAATATTCAAAATGTAGGGGTCGGGATTTTTGCTTATGCAAGGATTGTTGCATATCGGGATTTTGTCGGGATTTTGGGCGCCACCGGGATAAAACATGGAACGATACGTACGACACCGTAAAAAAAGGCTGGATAAACAATAATTAAAATGTTCAGTCGCATTACCATCCAATAAAGGTAAAATTATTATTATTTTACACTTCTTCTTCTTCTTTTGGCATCATAACCCTGGATGAGTCTTTGCCTGTCTGGCTATGTCCTTCCGTTCAGATTTCTCTTATGCCCTTCTCCTCCATTGTCTTATATTCATGGTTTTCAGATCGTCTTCTACGTCATCCAACCATCTCGTTCTAGACCTTCCTTTTTTCGCCTTCCTACGGGCTTCCATTGTAATATTTTCTTAGTCATTTTTGTATCTTCTTGTCGCTGAGCATGTCCCAGCTATGACAGTCTTTGACTTTTCACAAATCTTACAATATCATACCCTTTATTCAGTTCATTAACCACGTCGATTCTTCTGATTTCTGATTCTTCATGTGCCGTCTTCCTCTTGCAGCGGGCCATAAGTACATTTTTCTCAGTATCTTTCTCGATTATTTTAACTGCGGTGGAGAAAACGGATGAATCAACGACGCACTATATTGATATCTGAAAAAAAAAAATTAAAGATGTGTCAATCGACTATACCACGATGAAATGAACAGTAGTTGTGCGAAGATGCAGGTGTTGTTGTCCTTACACTTCGTCCTGGTGCCTTTGTTTCGCGCACCAGTCATAGGTCGCTGGTTTTTTCCCTTGGGAAAGTGAATTTTCTTTCTTTAGGGAAATGGTTTCACTTTTTCTATACTTATAAGAAGGACCACCCAAAGGCTTTGAGACAAATGAAATACACGAAAAGAACGTTTTCACTAAGTCTATTTACTAAAGAACAATTACAATAACGAAATTTTGGACGCCGATAGCTTGCTTGCGATAGCTCAATAAACGCACTATGAGCACAAAAACATAAAAATAATTGACATTAGTTACTCAACACTTATTAAGAGTCCGGTTTGCGCGGAACCAAGAGCGTTGAGCTCACTCCAACTGTACGACTGTACCGTCTGGCTCTTTCAACTGTACTGTCCTGTCCGAACACAGGAACACCCCCCATCCCCATTTCATCGCAACGGTCTTCCTTGGCCTTCAGATTTTCCTTTTTGGTTAAAATTTACGTCAGCCGTCTTTCTTGTGAATCGGGCCGCTTGGGAATTTTGGATAACAAAAACTGATATATAAGAATTTCTAAATACTGTCATTGTTATAAATCTTAAGAATGCATTAGGATTATATTTGGAAAGTTAGTTTACAAGCAAGTACCGGCATCCGTAGAGATTATTGAATTTTAGGAAACAATTATATAAGTCTATATATTATAACTAAGAAACCGTGTGATAAGAATTTAAACTAATATTAAACATTGTTATTTAGCAACAGTCGTCTTTTTGAGTCTTGGTTTGAGAAAACTTGTCTCGCAAAATTGACCAAAAACAGTGTAATTGTCATGGACAACGCTTCATACCATTCCAGATGAATTTAAAAAATATACCGAGTTCTACTTTCTTAGCTTGAGAGTGGTAGCTTAGATTCTGTCGGAGACATCTGTGAAGAGGATGAAGGATTTTTAGATGTGCTTATTACGATAAAAAAAAACGAAAATTGGAGTAGGTACAGTTGACATAAATATGCAAATATGAGAAGTAATGAGAAACTTAGAGTACTTAGAGTAACGAGAGATATAGTTTGGAGAAGAATGTTACGAATCCTGCGGACCGAGCATAGGACATATAACTCAGTTTTAATTGAGTCTTAGATCAGCAAACGGCTCTCCAGCAAAGTCCTTCTCTAACAATTAAAATAATTTAAACATTTTATGAGAGCATACACAAATATGGAAAGACTTATCCAAAGAAAGGTAGTAGGCAGCAGATCACGAGTAAGATCCCCAACAAGATGGATCGGCAAAATTACAGGAATATGCAAAAGACTTATGCATGAGTTAAAAGAAATGACCAGAGACAGTGATCCTTGGAGACCGGCACATAACGATGACCACTCCACTCCTTCCAGGAGGTCAGGACTGAAGAGAGAGTCCATATTTGGAAGATATATAATAAAAAAAAAAATAATGGGAAAATCCCAATAGTTGGCTGTATACCATAGTTTAAAAAACTCGTTGAAGAAGTAAAAAAAGTTGTATACTGGTATAAAATCGTTTATTAAAAAACTTCATAAAATGTCGTGCAAAACGTTTTCGTTCTAATTCAGAACATCTTCAGTGCATTCTGCTAAGTAATTGTAACTAGCACACTATTGAAAGTGGTAACTTTACATAGTGAAAGTGGTTTACATGTTAAATTTTATGAAAATATGGTGACTACCAGTCGATGTTATAAGATTAAATTAATATGCTTAAAGGGCAACATGCTTCCCTGTTCGAAAAAAACTAGGTACTTGCCAGTTCAATGGGCACAGACCAACTCGACCAACAGAGCAC
Source organism: Diabrotica virgifera virgifera (assembly GCF_917563875.1). Taxonomy (NCBI): domain Eukaryota; kingdom Metazoa; phylum Arthropoda; class Insecta; order Coleoptera; family Chrysomelidae; genus Diabrotica; species Diabrotica virgifera. The sequence continues at coordinate 197,921,431 of NC_065448.1, read as the reverse complement.
AGACCAACTCACAGTTGGTCTGTGCCCATTGAACTGGCAAGTACCTAGTTCTTTTGTCGAGCAGGGAAGCATGTTGCCCTTTAAGCATGTACTTAATTTAATCTTATAACATCGACTGGTAGTCACCATATTTTCATAAAATTTAACATGTAAACCATATATTATGAAGTTACCACTTTGAATAGTGTGCTAGTTACAATTACTTAGCAGAATGCACTGAAGATGTTCTGAATTAGAACTAAAACGTTTTGCACATTTTATGAAGTTTTATAATAAACGATTTTATACCAGTATACAACTTGAAGTTCTTACTTCTGTATGAGTTTTTTTATATATATAGTCGGAGAGATAGAAGCGGATTTTGTGCGTGATAAGTAATATGGAAAAACTATACGGTGATATGTTGAATTAGTTGTGTACATGACTTTCGCCAACGGCCGGAAACCAGAGTTGGGGCCGAGGGTAGTTATAAGGGGTTAAAGTCGCGGATTTTATTATTTTTTTATGACGCTCATGATCGAGATAGTGCACCAAAATTTGGGAATAAGTAGGTCATGACGTACCTAAGTAAAATCTCTAGAGGCGGAACGCTGCGTGGCCGACAAAGGGGTGGGGGTAGGGGTGAATATAAAAAATATAAAGGGTTTTTGCGACGTTCGTGATGGAGATAGTGGACTAAAATTTGGGAATAAGTAGATCATGACATTACTAAGTAAAATCCCCAGAGCCGGAAACCAGAGTTGCGGATGAGGGTAGTTATAAGGGGTCAAAGTCGCCGTTTTTATTATTTTTTTTTTGTGACGCTCATGATCGAGAGAATGCACCAAAATTTGGGAATAAGTAGGTCATGACGTAACTAAGTAAAATCTCCAGGGGTGGCATTCTGCGTGGCCGACAAAGAAGTTGGGCAGGGGTGAATACAAAAAATATAAGGGGTTTTTTTGCGACGTTCGTGATTGACAGAGTGCACCAAAATTTGGGAATAAGTAGACCATGACATAACTAAGTAAAATCATCAGAGCCGAAAACCAGAGTTGGGCATGAGGCTAGTTATAAGGGGTCAAAATCGCCGTTTTTATTATTTTTTTGTGACACTCATGATCGAGATAGTGCACCAAAATTAGTGGGAATAAGTAGGTCATGACCTAACTAAGTACAATATCCAAGGGTGGAACGCTGTGTGGCCGATAAAGGAGTGGGGGTAGGTGTGAATATAAAAAATATAAGGGGTTTTTTGCGACGTGCTAGATTGAGATAGTGCACCAAAATTTGGGAATAAGTAGACCATGACTTAGCTAAGTAAAATCCCCAGAGCCGGAAACCAGAGTTGGGGATGAGGGTAGTTTTAAGGGGTCAAAGTCGCAGTGTGTATTATTTATTTTGTGACCCGGCACAACATTTGTCCCCCACGCAGCGTTCCGCCCCTGGAGATTTTACTTAGTAATGTCATGATCTACTTATTCCCAAATTTTGGTGCACTATCTCGATCACGAACGGCAAAAAAACCCCCATATATTTTTATACTCACCTCTGCCTACCACCCCTTTGTACCCCAAGCAGCGTTCCGCCCCTGAAGATTTTACTTAGTTACGTCATAACCTACTTACTCCCAAATTTTGGTGCACTATCTCCATCATGAGCGCCACAAAAAAATAATAAAACCGCGAGTTTTACCCCTTATAACTACCCTCGTTCGCCACTCTGGTTTCCACCTCTGGGGATATTATTTAGTTATGTCATGGTCTACTTATTCCCAAATTTTGGTGCACTATCTCAATCACGAACGTCGCAAAAAACCCCTTAAATTTTTTTATATTCACCCCTGCCCCACCCCTTTGTCGACCACGCAGCGTTCCACTCCTGGAGATTTTACTTAGTTACATTATGATCTACTTATTCCCAAATTTTGGCGCGCTATCTCGATCATGAGCGTCACAAAAAAAAATAATAAAAAACGGAACTTTGACCCCTTATAACTACCTTCCTTCCCCACTCTGGTTTCCGGCTCTGGGGATTTTAATTATTTATGTCATGGTCTACTTACACCCAAATTTTGGTGCATTATCTCAATCACGAACGTCGCAAAAAACCCGTTTGCAAAACCCCTACCCCCACCCCTTTGTCGGCCACGCAGCGTTGAGCCCCTAGAGATTTTACTTAGGTATGTCATGACCTACTTATTCCCAAATTTTGGTGCACTATCTCGATCATGAGCGTCATAAAAAAAATAATAAAATCCGCGATTTTGACCCCTTATAACTACCCTCGGCGCCAACTCTGGTTTCCGGCCGTTGGTGAAAGTCATGTACACAACTAATTCAACATATGCCCGTATAGTTTTTCCATATTACTTATCACGCACAAAATCCGCTCCCAGCTCTTAGACTAATAATAAAGCCGCCCGGGAACCCCACCAATGTAGGACTACCTACCTATACTAAATTTAAATTTAAGATGCAGTGGAAATAAATAAACCAAGACACGTTAAATGCTACTAGGAGCACTCCCGGATCATAATTTATAATTATAATTTATATTATAATTTATATTACAGTAATTATATAGATCATAATTTATATTACAATAATTATATAGATCATAATTTATATTACAATGTATAAACTTTGGAAATCATGATTTAGGATTTACAATGTATATACTGTTATGCTCTGTATTTCTCTCTTTTTATGAGATTGATCAGCAAATTCTTATTTTGATTAATTACTTAATTATTTTAATTATTACTTATGTGAAACAAAACCAAAATTAAATTGAATTTTCTAATAAATTTTATTCTCAGGAATATTTTAATTTTAATTGCATTACCTTAGGTTTGTGGCTTCTAGTATCTCTAGTTGCTTACTTCATCCAGGGACAAAACAGGGAAATTAAACACACTCGATGTCATATAAATGTTATAAATATTTTTTATTTATCCAATATACTAGACAAAATCAGACCATAAAATCAAGATTTAAAAATTATACTAAACTTTAATTCTGTTGCAACTGTTTTAACAAAAATTTTATTTAAATAATTCGTTAGACTATTATTACAAAGAATACTAAAATTTTACTTTTCTCCTTTTGAATTGATTACTTATTTCTTCTTTAAATTTTGGAATGACTAAATTATGCTATAGAAATGCTCAATACAAAAATAAACAAATATGGTGTGGATATAAACAAACTCTCTCCGTTTCACAAAAATTCTGACTAACTTTTTGTTTCTTCTCTACTTCTTCTTCCTGGATTGCGCAGTCCTCGATTCTCCCACACGTGCTCCTAGGATGTAGCGAAAGGTCCTTCTCGTCCAAACTGTTTCACCAACAAACAAACAACGGGACTTGCTCGAAATTGCTATTCAGTTTTTTCTCTGCTCGATATCTTGTGCAAATTGATACCCACCGGCTTCTCGTTCTAGACAGAAAACAGGAATCTCCTCGGACACAAGAAAAATTAACTTCTCAACTCGGTCAACGATTTCGTTTCACCACGATCTGCTCGCAAAGGCCAATTTCACCACTTTACACCGACTTCTCACTTTTTAAAAACTGGACTGTCCTCTCCACATATTAATTACACAGTGACCATTTTTTCTCTCCTCAAAATCAGACTCCACTCTCATCCCCACCATCTATCTTTCTCCGCCAATCACAAACATCCTGTCTACCCACTACATCCATATTTTCATTTCTTAAGAACCAATTTATTTTGTATACAACTTTTCCATTTTGTTAAATTCTAGGAGACACCAAATTACTTTCGTTGTTTCAAAATGCTAAACAAAAAGCCTTATATTCTAAACTCAATAAATTCGGTTACTGCCTATCCTTCTAAGAAACATTTTTAAAACGTCATTGTTCATTCCAAAGCGAACTAAATGTACTTTATAATTTTTACCGCATAATTGTATACCTATCCGTTCAAAGAACCATTAACAAATCACTTAACGATTTCACTTTCTGCGAACACTGTTTACTAACTAAATTATAATATTTACAATTTTTGGTCATATACAGGGCGATGAAAATCTATGATCTCATGGTTTCTGATATATGTACATTTATTTTCTAAAATTTTCCCATAAAAATTATACAACAATACATTGTAAATTATGATTCGGGAGTGCTCCTAGTAACATTTAACGTGTGTTGGTTTGTTTATTTCTACTGCATCTTGATTTTAAATTTAGTATAATTCCACACGGAATAATAAACAATACCGTTTAAATTTTTTTCTCTACGCTACAGATAATACTGAGTATCTTATTATTTCTTTAGTCACAATTGCACAAAAAAATATTACTTGGTATTAAATGTTTTTCAAATTTACTTAGTAATTTTGTCCGACGTCGCGCGTCGTTATTTATAACTATAGCTTAAATTATTATTTTTTTCTGGTACTTTAATCAATTACTAAAAGTCAAGTGTATTGTAAGCGATAATCCGATTTTATAAGTGATGATTCTTATCGACAAGTTGAGCATTTTTATTTCCGCTTTCAATTTTTCTTCAAGCACTGATAATAAAATTAAAATGGGTCGTGCATCAAATGTTTTAATTTACTTTCTGCTACCAGTTAGTTACGCCGCTGACTCTCAAGTAATAATATATAATCATTAGGGCAATTTTGCACAGGATGCGTCCGATCTCAAACAAACTATAGGCCATAGACCACAGAAAGTTCTAAGCGCGAGTTCCAGTAAAAAAGATTGAAAACAATTTTGTATACAATATACGTAAGTGTACTAAAACCGGTCAACAAATTGAGTTTGCTTGTTTGACTGCAGTTTTTACGAAACCAAAACCAAATGTATGATAACATCTAAATACCCACTACGATGCAAAATCGAAATTGATGGGAAAATAATAAAGCAGGAAGCAAGTTTAGATATCTGGGAATAGATATAACCAGTTACGGAGATGTTGAAGAGGAAGTACAACAAAGCTTAAAAGCAAGTAAAACGGCGGGATCTCTTAATGACACAATCTGGAAGAACAAACACTTAAGACAAGACACAAAAGCAAGAATCTATAAAGCAGCAATTAGACCTATATTGACATATACGGCGGAGACAAGACCTGACACATCTAAAACGAGACGACTACTAGAAACAACAGAGATGAAAATACTCCGACGAATATCAGGGAAAAGTCTGTTGGATAGGGAGAGAAGCGAAAACATAAGAAGATCATGCAATGTAGAAGACATAAATGGATGCGTGACAAAACGGAAACAGGAGTGGAACGAACACATTAGTAGAATGGCAGAGGATAGGATAGTACGAATAGCACGAGATAAGTCACCAAATGGACGAAGAAGTATTGGCAGACCAAGAAAAACATGGTGCGATATCTTAAACAATTTAGCAGGCGAGGCTATTATTGAAGAAGAAACAGGCTTTAAAGCCTACATACAAGAAGGAAGAAGAAGAAGAAGAAGAAGATTTATGTTTTTTATAAGTCAGTGTAAAACACCCCTGAACCTTATGCAAGTTTCAATTTGCGTGAGCATGCTCCTAATCAGATTGGCAACATTTTCTTGTGGTAGGTAGTTCCATTCTTCAAGAGCAGCTTCTAATGCCCGTGCAGTATTTTGTGCATTATCCCGGCCAGCTATAATTTTTTTTAAGTATATCCCACAAATGATCTATAGGGTTAAGGTCGGGTGAGCAAGCAGGCCACTCCAGAATAGTGATATATTCTGCATCAAAAAAATCTGCTGGTGTATTAAGGTGTATTATCATGCATAGCAGAAATATTAAATGTTCTCCAATTTTTCCTCTCCTGAACCTAACTATAGGTTCTAGAACCAAATCAACAAAACCTGCGAGCTGTTAAAGGTGGTTGAATAAAAATTAAATTAGTTTTTAGCGATCATTATACCTCCCCAGAACATGACACTTCCTACTTCATATTTGTGAACGAACAGATCTGGTAGTTTTCGTTCTTTCTGGTCTTCCTAACCCTCCACGTACACGAATTCGCCGGTCATCTGATTATACAAAAATTCTGTGTTCGTCTGAAAATAGCAATTTTTTTCAATTTCCAATGTTCCAGTTTTGTGACTATCTGCTACCCGTGACTATCTACTACCATCTACTACTGACGACTACTGTATTTGTATAGTCCGCTGTGAGCCGATGAGTAGAGGGGATTTGACAGTTTTCGCCAGCGCCGTTAGTGGCAGTTTTGTGCATTGAATTTGAAAAATTTTATCAGAAAAGTACAAGTTTCAAACCGCGAGAGAGCGCTACTGACGAAACTCATAGCCAATAAAAACAGAGGCAACCTCTAAATTTCACATAAACTTCTCCTTTTTCTAAATGCCTCTTGCGTAGCAGTCATCCAGTCGCACGAATTTATATATTAAATATTAAAATTATAATGAATAAAAAAAATTACTTTTACTATTAATTCTGTGTATTCGTTCAGTAATCAGGTTACAATAATATTTCAGTTCATAATTTGTGTTTTTCTAGATAAATATAATATCTATTTTTCTCGTTTTGTATATTTCTCATACACCAATTTTATCAGAAAAATCTCAAACCGTCGAAACTCACAGCCAATACACACGAACTATTTTTTTATCGTTTTCACTGAAACTCTTACAACTGTAGCTTCCAAAAGCTGCTTTCGGAGTTGTAGATGAGGAATTGTTGGGTTTCTTCTAGCTAATTGTGCATTGAACCGATAGTGGCGAGCCGTTGATACTTTTTGGCGACTTTGTCTTTGTCCATTTGCAAGCTTTCCTAATTTTTGATACCTAACATAAGTTTTTGGTTATACTTACCACTGAAGCTATGTTCCTCTGAAACATTCCCTTCTCCACAAGACCAATAACATTTCCCCTTTGTACGTCCGCTAACCCAACATAAAGCATATTTTCGTTTTTGAACGTAAAAGTTAGTTTATTTATTTTCGATCAATTTACAACTAGAACAAATAATCTCTAACGTACAGAGCTGTGTTATCTGATTGTTTTATGGGTTTGTTTATTTTCAATAAAAACCTTTATTCTTCCATTCTTCGCAACGATAATAAGTTTTTTCAAAAGAGATAAATATTGGTTTAAAATACATGGTGATTCCATATACATTTGGTTGTGTATACGACCCGTTTTATTTATCAGTTCTTGAAGAAAAATTGAAAGCGGAAATGAAAAAGGCTCAACGCTCAACAAAATGCTCAATGTAAAAAATATTGTCGATAAGAATCATCACTTATAAAATCAGATCATCGCTACAATACACCGCATTTCTATTTGAATAAATGCACAATCACGTAATACCAGAAAGAAAAAATTAGTTACCTATATTATAAACGACATCAGACAAATTTAGTGCAAGGGAAAAATATTTAATCCAAAAAATATTTTTCTTTTTGATACAATTACAATGGTGACTAAAGAAATAATAAGACATTCAGTATTACCAGTAGCGTAGAGAAAAAAAATTGAACGGTATTGTTTATTATCCCGTGTAGAGTTAGCTAGTCCTATATCGGTCGGTTTTCCCGGGTGGAGGATATTGAAATTACAAATATGGGTAGTTCTTCTTCTTCTTTAAGAGCCGTCTCCCAATCGGAGGTTGGATATCAATGATATCATCATCACCATCTTTACTCAATCTACTGCGGCTCTGAAAAGTTGTATGAAAATGAATTTAAATCAGTCCCTTAAATTGTTCAACCATGACACTCTCCTTCTTCCGATACCCTTTCCTCATCTTATCTTTCCCTGTATTATCAGTTTTAACATTTCATAACGCTGTTCCATCACTACATGTCCCAGATATTGTAACTATCTTATTTTTATTGTGTTTATTATTTCGTATTCGTTGTCCATTTCTCACAATATTTCCGTGTTCATTTTCTTCGGTCTCCATGCTATTCTAAGCATTCTTCTGTGACACCACAATTCAAATGTCTGTAGCTTATTTGTTCTTGCTTTAATGTCCAGCTTTCAAGTTCTACATCATATTGCAGTATCGAAAACACGTACATCTCGGAGCTCTTGTTCTCAATTCTAATCTAAGGTAGAGGTATTTATTTCAGAGAATTGTTTCTTAAGCGTCGTTTAAACACAACGATAAGTCACAGCAACTAGTTGTGATGACAAGTTGAAACACTGTTTAGACGCTGCGATTCAATGCGATACCACCTTCAACCCAACTCCAACTTTGATAAGTTGTGCGATGCACCGTTTACACACAATGATAAGTTGCAACAACTCGATTGACCTTGATAAGTTGTTTGATTTATCGCTGTGTTTAAACGACCCTTTACACACGGATTTCTTGCTTTTTCTATCCCGGTACTTATTTCTGTTGTTTGGTCATTACTTTCTGAAATCCAAGTTCCCAGGTAATTATAGGTACAACCCTTTCTATCGGTACATTTCCCAAAGGCATGTTTGACTGTATATTTGTTTTCTTAGTGCTCCACCACGTGTTTTAGAGCGCTATTAACATACCCATTCCCTACTCCCTACCTTTACCGTTTCAAAACCGAAATAAACGAAAGGTCGAACATCCGAATCGTATAATCAAATCCGATGGATAATAGACCCCCTTCATTTCTTTCAATACCGTGTGTAACATCCGTAGAAACTGCAGTCAAACAAGCAAACTCAATTTGTTGACCGGTTTTAGTAAGTTCATATTTATGTCAGAGAAAAAAGACCGAAAGTCCCGGCATAACTGCGTATTGTGTGTAAAAACTTTGTGTTGCTCACTCTGTGAAAAATTTCATGTGTTTGTTTTGCAACGATAATAATTTTTTTAAAGAAGAAATAAGTACCTACTTTTTTTGTATAATTATGTTTCATAGTAGGTATAATACATTAGTTTTAATTATCTTTCAAATCAATTTCCCCGACGTTTACATATAAAAAAATAGATATACAGATGGGGTGCAAATGCACCCCGCACCGTTGTTTACTCAAGAATCTTAGCACCGCCTTACGAGGGTTAATGAGTTACCTTGTCTGACTCCGCTTTGTACTGGTATAAACTGCGTTAGTTTTCCATTTATCTTTGCTTGTATTCGATTATGAAAATAGATGTTTTCGATGGTTTGTATAATATTGATTGGTATGTTTCTTCTATACAGTAAATGTAAGACGTCTTCGACTTGGATGCGATCGAAAGCCTTTGTCAGGTGTATAAAACATAGATATGCTGGTTTATTGTACTCAATGGCCTTTTCTGTGATTTGTCTCAGTACAAATACGGCGTCTACGCAGGACTTTCAGATCTGAATCCTTGTTGTTCATCTGATAAAGTTGTTAGTTTATTAATTTTGTTGGTTATAGGACTTTTGTGGTTAGCTTAAGTGCGGTGTTCAGTAGATTTATACCTCTATAATTGTTGGGCTCTTCTTTGTCTCCTAAAAACATAAATCAATAAAAACAATTTAAACATCATTCGTTTTACATTGAAATTTTTCATGGTATTGACTAGAACAAGTAGGTAGATTCAATTTGTTGTGTCCAGACTTGTTTGCTTTAATTTGTAGATATCTTTTGAGGAATAAATTGCTTTAAAACAAATATTGTTTGACTTGATATGTTGTTTTTTTTAAACTCGCTTGAAATAATAAGAAAAAATATCAGATGATTCCCTATAAATTTGGTTGTGTGTACATTAAATTTATTAACGTCTTTCTGCCATCAGTTAGTTACGCCGCTGGCTCTCAAGTAATATAATCATTAGGGCAATTTTGCACAGGATGCAACCGAACCGAACTCAAACAAACCATAGACCATAGGAAGTTCTAAGCGCGAGTTCCAGTAGAAAAGATTAAAAACAATTTTGTAGTGTACAAACCGGTCAACAAATTGAGTTTGCTTGTTTGACTGCAGTTTCTACGGGTGTTACACACGGTATTGAAAGAAAAGAAGGGGGTCTATTATCATGTTTCTCCATCGGCTTTGATTATGCGATTCGGATGTTCGACCTTTCGTTTATTTCGGTTTTGAAACGGTAAAGGTAGGGAATGGGTATGTTGACAGCGCGCTAAAATAAAACACGTGGTGAAGTTGTAGTGCTTGTGGACTGTGTTTTTAAATTTATTTTAAAATGGAAAAAGATCTGAATATGACTTCTACAGAAGAAAACCCGGATGATGATTCGTCAGGGATAAAAATGAAAAAAGAATTGTCGCTAATGGACGGGGTGGCAATTATCGTTGGGGTTATTATTGGCTCCGGGATTTTTGTTTCTCCTAAGGGTGTTTTAAAAGTTTCTGGTTCTATTGGATTAGCGATAATAGTTTGGATACTTTCGGGGGCTTTGTCAATGATTGGAGCATTATGTTATACCGAATTAGGTGAGTAAATATTTGTTAATTTCATGTTTATAGTCAAAACAGTCGAAACATTTAAAATAGTGAATAGCCGAAATATAAAAAAGTGTCTATATTTCAAAAATTATCTGATACAGTAACCATATTTTCTACCACGTTTTCAAGTAAAATATTTGCGCATCTAATTCACCCATTTACTAAATGAATTTAGTGAATTTTAAAAAGCCGACACGTCTGAAAACTTTTTTGTTTATTGCATCATGCTTTTTCTATTTTATAGAAATATAGAAAGAACATTTTCTTTTATTTAATAATATTGTAACTTTAAATAGAATTTAGGTCAAATCTAACAAATAAATATCCTTTTAGATATTATAAACACACATATTTATATTTATAATAATTTAGAGATAAGTCGGCATGAGTAGGTAATTAGGTTATGTCTACCACTACCAGCTGTTCCATGCGTAACATGCGTTATCATTTGAAAAGGATAATAGATTTTAAAAAATATACACGTAAACACGTAAACAATGTGATATATACACATTATAAAAATTTAATAATTTCTTCATTTATGAGAAAATAATAAATTATTATTATCTGTTATATTTTGGAATAAATTTGACTTGAAAATAATTAGTCCATGTTATGAAGCCGCTCCCGTGTGAAAAATTTTCTGATTCGGTTTCTTTGCGGATTCCTGCTTAAAATACCTCCCTTCTCCCTTAAACAAATCAGCAGGGCGCCAGCCGAAATGTTGGGGTAGAAATTGTTTAAACAATTTTTTTAAACAAATGCCAAAAACACCTTTTTTCTCCGAAAAACATTTTTTTTAGTTTTTTTGATAATTTTAAATTAGAAAGCTTTCTTGTCATTTTTCTCAAAAGTTAATAGTACCTATTCGACTTATAAGCGATTTAAAATCTGAAAAATACGAAAATATTCATTTTTGAGGCTTGAAAACTCGTTTATAAACTATTATTTTTGAGGTTGCAGAGTGCCTAAATGGACTTTCAATTTCAAGATTCTGAAGAGTAATCGGGCTTATTTCAATTTAGAATTTAGACCGTTGTTTTTTAATTTTTAATTATGCGCGTCCACGCGACATTTAAGCCGCCGCGGCGTGGTGCGTCTGTGTCGTACATATTATACGTACTTGACAGATTATAAGATTGATAATGATAAGTATTTTGTATCGATCACATTTAAAAAACAAAAAAATACCAATACGCTTATTATATTGTGTGATTGGCGTTTTTAATTAGCACATTGGCAATCATTAATTTAATAAATAAATAAATTATTTAAAACAAACAACGAAATTAATAAATTATAAAATATGTATAAGTGCGACAGAGGCGCACTATACAGGGTGAGGCAGATAAAAGTCCTATTAGAAATATCTCCAGAACTAAAGGAAACAGAATCATGAAAATTGGAATGAAGGGGTTTTGAAGAGTGGTCTCTTTAATGACAATATTTTCATCGATTTGCTACTTCCGGTTATACCGAAAGTGGCTTATAACTTCGTTTTTTGAATGGAACATCCTGTATATTTTTACATTTTTGGATTCTCCTGGATGTCTTCTTTCTTAAAATACGAGGTTTTGTAATGTTATACAGGGTAGTTTAAAAGATAATTACGTTTTTTTTTCTTAATTTCCTAGCAACATTCACACCCTGTAGAATTGTAGTAGTTTGACATCAAAAACTCTATTTATGTTCAAATGATTTTTAATATAGTCTACTATTGTTAAAAAGTGTTAGTATAGCTAAATATTGAATTGTACTATACAGGGTTGGTCGAAACTCGGAAAGAGTATTTTCTGAGTTTTCTTAAATGGAACACCCTATATTTTATCATTGTAATGAAATGATATTTTATGCTACTTTTTTATTATTTCTTAAGCATTCCCTATACCTAACTGCTTTAATTTGTGAGTTATTGGTGATTCAAGCCAAACATTAATTTCAACAAAAAATACGTGAAATTTTATTAGGTTGGCCGTGAAAATATTCAATCACTAATAATTTTTCGGAAATAAATACATATTAATCTAGACTGATCTTTAAAATTGCCAATAATGGTTGAGCTATCAAAATACCTACGTAGTTAACATTCTTGGCGCGATTAACAATTAAGCACAAATTAAAGCATTTAGGTAAGTATAGGGAATGCTTAAGAAATAAAAAAGTACCATAAAATGTCTTTTCATTGCAATACTAAAATACAGGGTGTTCCATTTAAGAAAATTCAGAAAATCCTCATTCCGAGTTTCGACCAACCCTGTATACTACAATTTAACATTTAGCTATACTAATAATTTTTAATAATAGTAGACTATATTAAAAATCATTTTAATATAAATAGAGTTTCTGATATCCAACTACTACTATTCTACAGGGTGTGAAAGTTGCTACGAAATTAATAAAAAAACGTAATTAGCTTTTAAACTACCCTGTATAACATTGCAAAACCGCATATTTTAAGAAAGAAGATATCGAATAGAATCTAAAAATGTAAAAATATACAGGGTGTCCTATTAAAAAAAACGAAGTTTTAAGCAACTTCTAGTATAACCGGAAGTAGCAAATCGATGAAAATATTTTCATTAAATAGATCACCCTTCAAAACCCCTTCATTCCAATTTTCATGATTCTGTTTCCTTTAGTTCTCGAGATATTTCTAATAGGCCAGTTATCTGCCTCACCCTATATAGTAGTATATAGTGAGGCGCGCCGTGGCGTCTGCTTAAAAATCGAGTGGACGCGCATAATTAACATCGCTTATACTATGGTCTGTTTTTAAACCAAGAGGAGTAATTCAAATTTCCCGCTCCGCAAAGCTTGTTTGTAATTGGTCAAACCTCAGGCAAGTTTACACCATTGTTATCAAATTTTGACACTAATGATATTTATACAATTTTGACACTACCGGCATTTCATAGGTTAATTAAGTTATATCAGCGATTTTTTGTGTTTTCTGCGTTACTCCTTTAATTTTTAGATTTTTAGTCCGTTTTTATATAAAACACAGTTGTTTTTAAAACTCTTTAGCGACGTATTAGTATAATATAATATTTATGGATTACCATCAAAGGCCGATATGGTCAACCAAAAAAGAAGATGTATTTGGTGATATTTCTAGTGACTTTCTTGGGTGTAAATCTATCTTTTTAGTTTACTCCTCTTGGTTTAAAAACAAAGCTTAGACAACTACAGAGTGAGTCTGTAATTTGGAATAAATTCAATAGTTCAAATACTAATTATTTCTTTGAAAAATGCTTAGACCTGTCGATTAGTATTTCAAATCGAACTTTTTTACATACAATAATAATGTATACAGGGTGTCACAATTTAGAGATATGACGTCGTCGTTGATTTTCTTAAATGGCAACATTTTGATAGCTACTTTGATAAGGTGGGTAAAGTTATACATAACTGCAAAATATCAAACCTTTGTTCCCCAACATTTACAAGGTAATAAAAAATAATAAAGTTATGAAAAACAAGTACATAATCAAAAAATTGCAAATGCTCATAATGATGCTCATTGACTATTTGACATTATCCTAAGCGAGATCGAAATTCGTTTTGAACATTATGAGCATTTGCTTAATTGAAATAATTAAATTCAATCATTTGATTACTTGCTTTTCATAATTTTGTCATTTTTTATTATCTTGTAAATCGCAGGGAATAAAAATTTGATATTTTGCAGTTATGTATAATTTTACACACTATCAAAATAGCTATCAAAATGACAGTGTTGCCATTTAAGAAAATCAACGATGACGTCATATCTCTAAATCGGACACCCTGTATACGTTATTATTGTATGTAAAAAATTTCGATTTGAAATACTAATCGACAGATCTGAGCATTTTTCAAAAAAAAAACAACTAGTATTTGAACCATTCAATTTATTCCAAATTACAGAGTCACTCTGTATATACAGTTTAGAGAAAACTGATACGAGATCTTTTTTGTTTAAAATGACCCAAAAACCCTAAAAAATATCGGGACAAAAAATTGTTAAAATTTGTTTAAAATTGTTTTAAACAATTTTTCCCTAAAATTTCGCCAGGCGCCCTTCAGATTGGTCTAAAGGAGACATTTTTGAACAGGAATCCGCAAAGACATCGAATCAAAAACATTTTTCTTACGGGAGCGACCTCACAACCTTGGACTATTGTGGATTAAATTCGACTCAAGAAAAAAAACTGAAGGTAGATATTAGCTATTACCTCTGATTTCGTTGAACCTCCATCGATTTGCATGAAAATTGGTGAGTGGTGTCTTGAGATGATGTCTCAAGGAACAAAGGTAACATGGTGTCAATTTGAGCTTTTACCCTGGGGGTGGATGACATCCCTTCTCGGGGGTGAAAAGTATTTTATTAAAAATAACCACATACTTCGATAGAGAGACAAATTCTAAGCTAAAGGACATCGCACACATCTTATGGAAAATATAATGTCACTCAAATTGAATAAAATTTATACGAATAGATGCGTTTTAAATTAACGGTCAAATCTTATCATTGCGCCAACTCTATATTTTCAATAATAAGAGCAGAAATTGATATAAATAAATCTGAAATCAAATGGGTACGTACATAAGTTAGAGAGAGAAAAAATATTTTAAAATACCCAAATTGTCGGTACTCCATAAATCAGCGGATTAGTTTCACTAATCCGCTTAGACCCAGCGGGGTTTAAGCTCTTGTGAATAGCACCCAGAGCAATAGTAATTGTAACTGACACTTTTACTGACTCAAAAAATGTGATTTCGATAAACTTTAATTGCAATTTGCGCCGTAATTAATCATAATTAAGAGTTGGCGCAATGATAAGATTTGACCGTTAATTTAAAACGCATCTATTCGTATAAATTTTATTGAATTTGAGTGACATTATATTTTCCATAAGATGTGTGCGATGTCCTTTGTAATATATAAAGTTATTAAAATAAATCAAAACTTTTTGAGTTATTAAAGATCAAAGATTTTAATTTTTCGTGAGAAAAATGCATGTTTTTAATCCATTTTTGATAAATAACTCAAAAACTATAAGTTTTAACAAAAAAGTTATTACCAAAATTAAAGCTAATAAAAAATGAAATAAACTCCTTACTAGAAAAACCTTTTAGTGTTAACTAAAAGTGAGTTATTGGTAATTGAGTGTATATTTTTTTCGGCAAGTACCCAAATCTAAGTATTCAAGCTTAAATAACGGGAAAATTATGCATTTTATAACATTAACTTTGTCAAAGTACTTAGAAATATCTATCAAATCTATCAACTGATCTCCCGAACAAGTTGATTGCATTAAAATTTATGCTCCAAAAATTTTTCAAATTTTAAAAATTTTTCCAAAAAATGTTATTGTGTTTTTTAAGTAACTCCGGTAATTTTTACGATATCAGGTTCACATGAAAACTATTTGAAAGTTCATTCCAAGGGCTATTAAACCGGGCACCTTTGAGTTCACTCCCGTCTTGAGCAGGTAGTTATTTTATTAGTCAAGTTCACTCCTGACACTATTCGAATTCACTCCCGAGCGATTTCACAATAAAGGATGATTAAAGGATAATAATTTTTCTGAAATTTAAATATAGTTGCCAAATTGTAGGTACTTTTATCCATAAAAATGAGTTGAGTTTCCGGTTATTTTATTACTATTAGCAACTAGGGGTACATTATATCAATATTTTAAGTTTTTGCACTATAATCTGTCTAAAAAATTTTTTGTCTGTAAAAAAATTTCTGTTAGATGTAGAATTTAATTGTTAAATAGAAATTGTAGGTATAAAATGTAATTTTCATAAACCTATTTAATTTTAAATTAGGTATATTTTTTTAATTTTTATATTATGTTTTTATCATTTATTTAAATTTTTATATACAATTTTTTCAGAATTTCTTAAAATAAAAATATTCAAGAGTAATTTATTATTCTAACTGAGAAATAAGCCACAATTTAACTTAAAAAAAATGATTTTATTGACAATGTATAAACATTCTCAATTTCTTTGCAACACGAAAATGCAGCAGCTGCATAATATTCTGGTTAAATCGGAGAGTCCAGGAAGAGTCTATACCGGTTTCGGAGGTCTTTTCCCCCTCATCAGTAGTCCCATATCCTCTTCTCTCCGATTTCTCCACGTATCATACTTTGGGCCTTTCCGAATTGCAAAGAAAGAAATGTCACGGATGAACTAGAGCCATCTACCGAAAAACAAAGTAAGTTATCAATCGAAGTAGCACAGAAAACGTCATAATGAAACTTTTGTTTTCTTGAATTAACATAAAGCTGCATTTTTAAACATCCCAATTAGCTGTAGATCTGCAAGAACGTCCAATAAGAAATATACTTTTAAACGAATGATTTGACAACAGTGTCCAGATTTTAAAGTATAATAATTACTTATACTAATGACGGTTAAAAATCGCCTGGGAGTGAATTCAAACATTACCTTTTACGGAGTCAGGTTATATTCATATTTTGGGAGTGAACTCAACTCGCCCCATTAAACCGTGTTGAATTTAATCTTTAAAAACCATTACTTTTTTAAAATAAAAGGTTAAATGGCCCCGGTTGCATGGTTCTCGCAGCAAAATTTAAGTTTTAAACGTTCCTATCTCGGTTATTTTTTACCCTACAGAAATAGTAAAACTGGTAAAATATTTAATACAGAAAAAACTAAAATTTGGTTATAGAGTATAGTATTTTTGGAGTTATTATCAAAAGAAAATGAAAATTACGATAATTTTTAAAATTCTGATTTTTTAAATTATACCTTTTTTAAATATGCATTCCAAACCGGTCAAAATTGTTGAAATCATTACTTATGCTAATATAAAGAAATTGTAGTAAGGATTACTATACATTTTAATTTTTGTGGAAATGGCGTATATTTTATTTTTCACTTTTTCCTAAAAAATTCGAAAGGGTTCTCTTATTTTCATCATAACTTGCGTAATTTTTATGCTATTAACTTCTTCTGGAGCTCATTTGATAGGTATTCCGAAGTACTTTGACAAATATTTAGCAGGTATCATGTTGACGTAACCCGTTAACAAATTTCGATTTTTTTTATAAAAATGATGCTGTTATCTTAAGTCCCTTTGACGCCATATCTTGAATAAAAATCCATTTCTACTTTTCATGTAAGTATCAATGCATATCTACATTTCCATTGACTAACAAATTCAGTTTTAATTGTGAAAGTTGGATATGGAAAATATACAAAATATCTTTGGCATTCATAAAACTGCTATTGTCTCTATTTTTCATAGCCATCTTTCACAATTAGAAATTAATTTCTTAGTAAATGGAAACGTTTGTATTGATATATGAAAATTACAAATCGATTTTTCTAGAAAATGGTGTGTCGTGTGAACTACATATACAGGGTGGGGCATTAGTGTGACAAAGTCCAATTACTCGTTTGCCGTAAGAGATACGAAAAAATGTTATTTACATAAAAGTTGGGGCACAGATAGGACCATAATTTGAAAATATTTTAGATATACAGGGTCCCCCGTATTGACAGGGCGACACAAACTTTGTCTTTTTTTTATATTTTTACATTTTCGCATTCTCCTCGATGTCTTCTTTCTCAAAATATAGGGTTTTATAATATTATACGAGCTAGTTTAAAAGATAATTATGTTTTATTGTTAATTTCGTAGCAACCCTGTAGAATTGTAGTGATTTGACATCAAAGATTCTATTTATGGTCAAACGATTTTTAATATAGTCTACTATTGTTAAACATTAATAATATAGCGAAAAGTTTAATATTAATATACAGGGTGGGTCAAAACTCGAATGAGTATTTTCTGAGTTTTCTTAAATGGAACACCCTGTATTTTAGTATTCTGATGAAATGATATTTTATGGTGCTTTTTTATTTCTTAAGTATTCCCTATACCTAAGTGCTCAAATTTTTGGGTTATTCGTGATTCTTTAATCCAAACATCAATTGCAACAAAAATTACGTGAAATGTTATTAGGTGGCTGTGCAAATATTCAATCAAAAATAATGTTTCGAAAAAAAAAAGTGGATATTCTTCTAGACTGATCCTTAATTTAATAATTTTGGATGAGATATCCAAATACCTACGTAGTTAAGATTGTTGGTGCGTAAAATATTAATAAAAACATACAAGATTCTACCTAGTTGGCCATGACAATAAATTTGCTAAAACATTTGACATTATACTATTTTTATAGTTCCAGTTGCTTTGTTACCATTACTAATATGAATTTTTCTAATGAGTAACTGGTGAGTAACTGATCAAAATGGTTTTTGTGCTAGGAGAGTATAACAAAAATGTGCTACTAGCAATAAGAATTTTTCATCAGCAATTCCCTGATAGACAAAAACCAAGAAAAGAAACTTTTAACTTTTGAGTAACTGATCAAAATGGTTTTTGTGCTAGGAGAGTATAACAAAAATGTGCTACTAGCAATAAGAATTTTTTATCAGCAATTCCCTGGTAGACAAAAACCAAGAAAAGAAACTTTTAAAAGTACACTAAAACGATTTCAACAGTCTAGGTATAGATAGTTAGATTATAAGAACGTTCTTCCTAATATGCAGATCCTCAGTTACACTAAGGATTACATTTAATTCATTTTATTCATTTACAATAGTTTTTATTCGATCAGCTTTCCGTAATTTAAGTATCCAGTCCGTTGAAACCGTTTTAGTATACTTTCAAAAGTTTCTCTTCTCGGTTTTCGTTTATCAGGGAATTGCTGATGAAAAATTCTTATTGCTAGTAGCAAATTTTTGTTATACTCTCCTAGCACAAAAACCATTTTAATCAGTTAATCATCAGTGACTTATTAAAAAAATTAATATTATTAATGGTAACAAAGCAACTGGAACTATAAAAATAGTATAAAGTCAAATGTTTTAGCAAATTTATTGTCATAGCCAACTACGTAGAATCTTGTATGTTTTTATTCATATTTTACGCACCAACAATCTTAACTACGTAGGTATTGGGATATCTCATCCAATATTAATAAATTAAGGATCAATCTAGATTAACACGTACTTTTTTTTTGAAAAAATATGTTTGATTGAATATTTGCACAGCCACCTAATAAAATTTCACGTAATTTTTGTTACAATTAATGTTTGGATTAAAGAATCACGAATAACTCAAAAATTAAAGCACTTAGGTATAGGGAATGCTTAAGAAATAAAAAAGTACCATAAAATATCATTTCATTAGAATACTAAAATACAGGGTGTTCTATTTAAGAAAACTCAGAAAATACTCGTTTCGAGTTTTGACCAACCCTGTATATTAATATTAAACTTTTCGCTATATTATTAATGTTTAACAATAGTAGACTATATTAAAAATCGTTTGACCATAAATAGAAACTTTGATCTCAAGTGACTACAATTCTATAGGGTGTTGCTACGAAATTAACAATAAAACGTAATTATCTTTTAATCCACCTCGTATAATATTACAAAAACTTATATTTTGAGAAAGAATACATCGAGGAGAATCCAAAAATGTAAAAATATACAGGGTATTCCATTTAAAAAAACAAGTTTGTGTCACCCTGTCAATACGGGTGACCCTGTATATCTGAAAATATTTTTAAATAATGGTCCTATCCGATTCCCAACTTTTACTTAAATAACTTTTTTTTTGTATCTCTTACGATAAACGAGTAATTGGACTTTGTCACACTAATGCCCCACCCTATAGAGCATCATTTTTTTTTATAAAAAATCTCTATTTGTTAATTAAATGTTATGTCAAAAATGTCCAATGAATAAAAATATCCAATACCCCTCCCAAACGACCCGCTCATGACTGCATTTAAAAAACCGTATTCACGCCAAACGATTGGGTGCAGGGTGCATTTCACTAAATAAATATAGAGAATATTATCACAAGACACCTGTTTTATATCTGAATTACACCGATGTTAAAAGGAATTCCGACGGAGCGTGTGGACACGCGCTTTCTTCTTTAGGTACCGTCTACTCTAAGGAGGTTGGTAATCATCACAGCTATTTTCACTTTTGAGATTGCAGCTCTGAACAAGTCGACGGAACTGCCAGTGGCGGCTGGTCAGGGTCGGCAGGGTCGGAAGTGCCGACCCACACATTTATGGACACATTATAGATTTTTTTAAATATATAAGTTAATCAGAGTTGATGATATTCGTTTCTGTGAAATAAAAAAAAATATCTGTGAGATAATACAGACTAAATTTTATTCATTGTTTTTAAAGGAATTCGATCGATCCAATGCGTTAAGTGATCCCTGTGCGCTGTTCGTAAGAGACTTTTCAAATTAATGATCCTAGCCAGCCATACACCCGACTGCGATTGTGTGAATTCAAGGCCTGCTTCGGCAAGCTGTACCCAGATTGACCATTTGCTTGTAATAAGACGCTATGGAATATTAGCCGATAGGCAACCAATTATATATTCCCCGTATTTATTTGAATGACAAATACGGCAGAAAAACAATCTGCCGAGCACAGCGGTGATCTGCAAACGTCAACAAGACACGTACTTCTAGACCAGGGCTCATCTGTAAAAATATTAGTAACATTAATTTGAACGTGGACGTTGCGTTGAGAGGTGACTCATATTTGTTTGCAGAAATTGCTTGAAAATAACTCATATAATAATATTTGAGTTATCCTCCCACTCAAAAAGGTCCGGAACATTGTTTAAATAATCAAAATGTCAAAAAATGAAGGAAAAATTCGATTTTTTTCTTCATTTTTTGGTTATAACTTTAAAAGTATTCATTTTCGAGAAAAGTTGCACTGACATAAAAGTTGCGTAATTAAATTTACTACAATATAGGATTAGCTAAAAATTTTAAAAATTGTCACCCTTGTTGCAAAATAGCAATCACTGCGGAAAAATCATAAAAAACAAGTATTCGCATTTTACGTTTTTCAACCGTTTATGCTACACTTAGGACCTTCATAATTTTACCCAGAAAAACTCTATCATATAATAAAACAATACTGTGAATGTCATTAAGATCGGTTCAATAGATTTTGCAAGATAAATTTTGCAATCCAGATTTGGCAAAAAAATTCATTTTTTCAAAATGTTGCAGAACTGAAAATAAAGCAGACAGCAAGTTGAATTTATTTTTACTTAGGTATAGAAGAATACTGTACCTTTCTTCTATTTGTAAAAAAAATTCAACTGGCTATCTGCTTTATTGTCAGTACTCCAACATTTTGAAAAAATTAATTTTTTTTGCAAAAGCTGGATTGCAAAATTTATTTTGCAAAATGTATTGAATCGATCTTAATGAAATTTACAGTATTGTTTTATTATATCATAAAGGTTTTCTGGTTAAAATATAAAGGTCGTAACTGTAGCATAAATGGTTGAAAAACGTAAAATGCGAATACTTATTTTTATGTTTTTTTCGCAATTATTGCTGTTTTGCAACAAGGATGACACTTTTTAAAATTTTTAACCAATCCTATATTGTAGGAAATTTAATTACCCAACTTTTTGGGTAGAAGGAAAAAAATCAAAGTTTTTCTTAATTTTTTGACATTTTGATTATTTAAACAATGTTACGGACCTTTTTGAGTGGAAGGATAACTCAATTATTATTTCCAAAAAATTTTCAAAATATCTATTAGACAAACAAGTTCATTAAAAATTATCCATCATTCTTTAATCAAATAAAATAAGAAAATCAGTTTTATATGCTGATCTAAATATTTTCAGAAGGTGGGATAACTTACAAAATATGTTTAATTTTATATACTGCAATTCATTAGGTATAACAAACTGTTCCCGAATTTAATAAATTATTGTGCTCAAATGTGGGCAAATTCTGCCTCAAATGAACGGGATTTCTCTTGTTTCAAAAGAGTCAAAACGTTTTGTCGAAACACCATGAAACAAGAGAGAATGTCAAACGTGTCTCAAATGTCAATAGAAAAAAACTTTTAAAACCTCTCCAAAACAAGAATAAATTTTACAATGACGTTATAACCCATTTTGCTACTTCGAAACAACATAGACTAGAGTTAATTTATAAACAGGTTTACAAAAAAAAAATAAAAAAATAATTAGATGGCATACCTATCTGAGGAGACAAAACCTGGCCGACCCTGTCCCTAAAGCCACGAGCCGCCACTGGGAACTGCAATTATACCACTTTCTCAGATTGTTGAGTCAGGAGATGCGTCTACTTCCAATACTTCGTTTTCCCTGTATTTTTCCCTGCATTATCACTGAACCAAAAAATACGTAAATATAATGAAAAAAACATTGATTCAAAAACGGGGAGCATTAATTTTCGTCCAAAGATCAGTATCGTTAGTCCAATGTAAGTAGATACATTAACTAATGCTCAAAAACATTAATTTTTATGAATTAGTACGTTCATTCAATGTACTTTCTAGTTAAGAATCTAGTCCTGTCGCCAGGGGAGGTACAACGGCCTCCTTAATTCAGGTGGACTTACCCAATTTTTTTTATGTATTTTGACCCGTAGAACACGAATTTTTTGGGTAACAGTTGATCCGGATGTCGATAAGATTGTTATAAACAAAGAACTTGAGGAATTACATAACAGCGATTTTTCGAAAAACAAAACATTTTTTTGTATTTTTTGGGTGATTTTCAGCAAAAAATGATCTTACAAGTTTTTTTGTAGGATAGGAAAATCGAAAAAGTGCCATTTTTGAACCCGAATAACTTTTGAGTAAAAAATAAAGTAGCAATTCTGCTTACTGCATTTGAAAGTTCAAGTCAAATTCTATCGGTTTTGATTATTTGCATTGCTTAAAATTAAGTTTTTATTTGTTAAAAAAGCCATAAACACATAGGATTTCCCGTGTCCAATGCATGCGTTTTAATGTACGTAATCTACGTAGAAATGGTCTGTATGCGCGCCTACTCGTTCGATTTCAAATGAGAAATGCATTGAAAACATCATTCAATCACTGTGTCTTTATAGCTTTGTTTAACAATAAAAAAATGAATTTTTAGCAATAAAAGTAATCAAAACCGATAGAATTTGACTTGAACTTTCAAATGCGGTAAGCAGAATTGCTATTTTATTTTTCAATGAAAAGTTATTCGGGTTCAAAAATTGCAATTTTTCGATTTTTTGAAAGTTCAACCGCGTTTATGTCGAAAACTATGCATCCTACGAAAAAACTTGTAAACACATTTTTTGCTTAGAGTGACCCAAAAAATACAAAAAGTGTTTTGTTTTGCGAAATATCGCTGTTATGTGATTCCTCAAGTTCTTTGTTTATAACAATCTTATCGACATCCGGATTGACTGTTACACAAAAAATTCGTGTTCTACGGGTCAAAATACATAAAAAAACTTGGGTAAGTCCATCTGAATTAAGGAGGCCGTTGTACCCCCACTGGCGACAAGACTAATCAATGTATCGGTATATTGAATCAATGTACGGTACATTGAATCAATGTATCGGTACATTGAATAAATGGATCGGTACATTGAATCAATGTATCGGTAAATCGGTACATTAATTCTTAACTAAAAAGTACATTGAATGAACGTACTAATTCATAGAAGTTAATGTTTTTAAGCATTAGTTAATGTATCTACTTACATTGGACCAACGATACTGATCTTTGGACGAAAATTAATGCTCCCCGATTTTTATATCTACGTACTTTTTTGGTTCAGTGAATGTCATCTTCATGTATATTTGTATATAACATACAAATAGTTAATAAGTAAACAAAATGATGACTTAATATCTACATAAATATTACAAATATAGGTTGAAGCAACGATTTTTTGCCGATTCTCAAACTAATGTTAAGTATCTATAAGTTTAAACAAGAAAAAACATATATTTTTAATTAACACAAAATATAAAAAATGTATACCCGATATCGTGAAAATAAATACATCTACAATAACATCTTCATAAATACAATATCTCTCTGGGATTAATTATCACCACCCATACAAAAAACAAATGGTTGAATGGCAATTTTCTTTGATTTCAAATATCTAATATGATCTTCGACTTCTTGCTGAGTCTTCCCGATGTAAGAATGATTACTGGAAATCTCTGATGGTAACTATATTTTATTATATATATTTGGTTGTCCATTAAGATTTTTTTTTAACCATTTTACTAGTTCGTACAAAATATCGATGTAGAACTCAAAGAAGAACTGCATGTTAGCCATCTACAATTTATATTAATAATTATTATAAAAAAATAAATTCAAATAGTGAACATAGTTTTTTTTGGGGTATCACTTTTTTATAGAAATATTTTAATTTATCCTGAAACAAATTGCTAGATGTTGAGATGTTTATTTTTACTTTGACAGATACTACCGACTGCAAGTTCATAATATTTTTCAATTATGTACGGTTTAATCACCTAAAGATTTAATTTACTAATCTTTTATAAGATTATACCATTTAGAAGTATTTTCAATGCTTCCTATTTTCTTTTACCTATGTGTCGAATTAGCTTTTGAAAAAATTTACAGAGAACAAAAATTAATTAATACTAGATATGCAGGATTGAATAATGAAATAGGTACTTACATTCCGTAATGTGTTCATGGGTAATCTTTTCAAATAAAAATTTATTTGTTTTATCCTTGATATGACTTTCACACCGAAGAAAGGAGATAATTCTTTCGAAATTGCTGTCCCATCCATCAATAGGTCCATTTCCATTTCCAAATGCCACTCCAAAGTTCATATCAATCTGCAAAAGTGGAAATAGAAGTACAACTTTTTTTTATAGAAATACAACAGAATAATTTATAAATAGTTAAAAATATATGTAAATACATACGTTAGAAAAATCAACCAAATCACTAGTGCCAAACACCGCTCCTCAGAGTCTGCATGCAGGGTGACTGTCTGCTAGGAGGCTGCAACTATTGTCACGTGATTTTTTTACACCAATAAAAACACGTATAGAGTTTTAAGAAATGTATCGGTTTATGTAGACGATTATTGCTACAATGTATTGATCATTGATTCAGGTATATTACATTAATACAATGATTGCGTTACATCAAAACAATTATCGAGTTATTAATCAAAGTCGAAAACATTGATTCAATAAACGAGTTCGTAATTTAAAGAACACTGTACATTAGTGCAACGTTTTATATTTATTAATTTAACCGCATAATCCTGATGTATAGTTTCTTATATATATATTGAACAAATTATTAGTATTATGAAAAAAGTCATTGGATAGATAAAACGATTCATTGGATTAATGATTCTATTCATTATTTTTTAATGAATAGAATTACATTGTAATAATGAATATGGTCATTACTTAATTACTACGTGTTTATAGTATTAACGAAATTTTCATTGAATCAATGTAAAAAAAGTCAATGATTGGCGTTCATTGGTACTATGTACAATTTTTTTTTGAGACCAAGATCAAGGAAGAACAAGAAAAAGATCCAGTTTTACAAAAGATTCGAAAATGGAAAGAAGAAAATCGTCGACCATCTTGGCAAGAAATATCAAGCCTAAGCTCAGTAGTTAAGACGTATTGGGCCCAGTGCGACTCATTTATCTTGGAAGACAGCTTGCTTAAACGAGTAATAGAAAATGATGATGGTTCAGTGAGGAGAAAACAGTTGGTGATTCCAAAAAGCAGAGTAGCCGAAGCACTTCGTCAGTTACACGACAGTCCATCAGGAGGGCATTTTGGTGTAAAGAAAACCCTTCAGAGAAATCGGGAACGATTTTATTGGATGAATAGTTCCGACGATGTGAAGGACTGGTGTAAGAAATGTACTACCTGTGCTACAAGTAACGGACCCTACCGGAAAAGAAAGGCTCCTATGAGACAGTACAATGTTGGAAGTCCGTTTGAAAGAATAGCTTTGGATATTGCCGGGCCATTTCCAGAAAGTGACAATGGGTCCAAATACATGTTGGTGGTAATGGATTACTTCACGAAGTGGGTTGAGATCTACGCAATTCCAGACCAGAAGGCCGCCACTATTGCAGATGTGCTAATCAAAGACTGTATCAGCCGATTCGGAGTACCTCTGGAGATCCATAGTGACCAAGGAAGAAACTTTGAGAGCGATCTATTTCAAGGAATCTGTGATAAACTAGTCATGAAGAAGACAAGAACCACGGCCTATCACCCGCAATCGGATGGAATGGTGGAGCGTATGAATAGGACAGTCGGCAAGTATTTGACAAAGATGGTGTCCAATCATCAACGAGACTGGGACCAGTACCTTCCGTTCTTCTCAATGGCCTATAGATCTGCTGTTAATGAATCAACTGGCCAAACACCAGCAAAATTCCTATTTGGACGTGAGATGCGTCTACCCTGTGATCTAGAGTTTGGATGTCGACCTGGAGAAGATGTTGCTGGTGAGGATTACGTGAATGAATTACGAAGAAGAATGGACGATATACATGAGTTGGTCCGTTCTAATCTTCAGATCGCTAGCGACCGAATGAAGAAACGATACGATACCCAAGCCGAGAAGGGATGTTTCAAGGAGAACGACAAAGTCTGGCTTTATAATCCAAAGAAGCGAACAGGTTGTTCTCCCAAGTTGCAGCAGTTCTGGGAAGGTCCGTACCTCATTGTCAAGGAAATCAATGACGTTATCTACCGAATAAGCAAGATTCCTAGGGGAAAGCCGATGATAGTCCACCATAACCGGTTGGCGCCGTACGAGGGAGACCACGACGTAGATGAAGAAGTGGAAGTCAACCAAATTCGAGGAATACCTGACCTTACCTTTGAAGAGTTCATGGGGGCCTATGGAGGTACCGGTAAAGCAAGACATGGTGTTACTACTGAAGAAAAGCGAGATCTTCTCGCACTTCCCGATGACTATTCGCTGGCCCATACCATCCCGGCCAGTATCAAAGACGCACGTGGGTTGGCATCCGCCTTCCGAAGGAAGTTTGGTCGAGTTGCAGAACTTCAATGCCAACTGCCAGCTCCTGGCAAAGCATTGAAACTCCAAGATGCATCACATTACCTATTCTATCTGGTAACAAAAGACACTGTCCGTGACCAACCTACCTACCAAGGTGTATGGGATGCATTAATTCAATTGAGAGAGCACGTGTTGGAGTCCGACGTGCAAAAGTTAGCCATGCCAAAGTTAGAATGCAGCCAATTAGACTGGAGAGTTATCCGAAATATGGTAGAAGAAATTTTCCAAGACACCGAGGTCCAGGTGTTAGTCTGTTGCAATCCGCATAGTTACTGGTGCGGAGAGAAGGCCGTCCCCTGTCACTTTTATACAACTGGGAGTTGTAAAAGAGGGTCCAGTTGCAGATACCAGCATCCAGTTCCAGTCCCGACAAGGTTCCAGGAGGAACCATCTTTTAAGGAGGGGGCAATGTGACGTTGTTTATAATGTGGGCACATATTATAAATGGCCTCACAACCTGGCCTATTTATGAGAGAAGGATCTAGAGAATACGAGCCTCGACCATGGAATTCGAGACGACCGCTGTCAAAGTATATAAGAACAGGAATTCGTCCGCAGGCCAGTGATTCATTGATCGAAGCGCGTCGCGTAATTTAATGTATTCGAATCGTATGTATTGAAATGTATTTATTAGTTATCGGAATTATTATGTTTAGTTAATTAAATAATAAATTTGAGTTTGTAAATAAATTAGATGTGTTAGTTGGTGTTATTTGTAATTATTAAATAAATAAGCGATCTAAATAAAATAATATAAGTAAGTCTTCCTTTATTTAAATTAAAATTAGTGCCTAAAAATATAAATAAATAAAATAGTAGAGTCAACCGCGTAAAAAGACAGATTTATAACAGTATTGTAGATAAAAAAGGTAAAAGTCAGGATCGGCCAAACTAGATTCTGGTAGGAATAGGAGAATATTGGCAAAAGTTTGCAAAAAAGGTCGAAGAAACACGGCAATTTACAGCTTAGTGGAATCATAAAACTGGATTAAATTTGTCAATTGGAGGCTATCGCAAGTGGATACATAAATCTGGATTAAAGTTTTATAAGGTTGAATTTATAGATAGATAACGATTTCAAAGTGTACTCGTGGTTTAAAAAATCGTATTTTCTTATAGGCAATGCAAAACCCACTAAACAGCAAAACAAAAGCAACAGGCTCATCTGGGCAATATCTAAACTGTCTTGGTTGGTAGATTGGTCTCGAGTAATTTTTAGTGACGAATCAAAATTCGACGTATGTGTTGGTGATTACCGCAAACGAATTATTCGCACTAAGCATGATGTTTTCAACAAGGACTGCTTTAGACGGACTGTAAAATTTCATAAAGAAGTGATAATTTGCGGTGTATGGTATTTGCGGTATTGGCGTATAATTTGGTGTATGGTAGTTTCAGGGTTAGGATGTTTTGAATCTATTGAGGGCACCGTAAATACCGCAAAATATCAGCAAATACTTCAAAACAGCCTACTACCAAGCATTGTGAAATTAAGTGTTAGCGACAATTATATTTTTAAAATCAATTTTGAAAGTCCCAGTAGCTGGCTGTATACCATAATTAAAAATCATACAGAACAAGTAAAAACTTCGTTTGTATAATGGTATAAAAAGTTTATTGAAAAACTATTAAAAAGTCATCCAAAAGGATTCGCAAAACGTTTTCAATCTAGATCAGATCAGCTTCAGTACGTTCTGCTTAGTACATGAAACTAGCAACCTTATAGAATAGGTGACATCGAGAAATATGATTTACATTTTTAAAAACTGATGTTAGTAGCGACTCTAAGTCGACGTTAAACTATAAATTTAAGAGTGCTCAAAGGGCAACATGATTCACTGCTCGATGGTAACGTGTGGTACTTGTCAGTTCGATGGAAACATACCATTTGTTGGTCTGTGTCCATCGAACTGGCA
Source organism: Diabrotica virgifera virgifera (assembly GCF_917563875.1). Taxonomy (NCBI): domain Eukaryota; kingdom Metazoa; phylum Arthropoda; class Insecta; order Coleoptera; family Chrysomelidae; genus Diabrotica; species Diabrotica virgifera. Next base: position 197,892,211 of record NC_065448.1, on the reverse strand, counting down.
AGTAGCACAGTTACCATCGAGCGGTGAATCATGTTGCCCTTTGAGCACTCTTAAATTTTATCGCTTAACATCGACTTAGAGTCGCCACTAACATCATCTTTTAAAAATGTAAATCATATTTCTCGATGTCACCTATTCTATAAGGCAAGCCGCACACCAAAGAAACATGAAACGTAAAACATGAAACATTAAACGTAAAACACGTTTCATGAAAATAAAACACAGGTAAACAAATCTTGAAGTTCGCCTACCAATGAAACAAGTGTGATTCATGCTCATAAAACATTTTTAGTTTCGGAGAGTTTCATAAATGGCCGGACGTCTATTTGTTTAGCAGTGTTTTATTTCCATGAAACGTGATCTACGTTTCATGTTTCTTTGATGTGCTTAGGTTGCTAGTTTCATGTACTAAGCAGAACGCACTGAAGATGATCTGATCTAGATTGAAAACGTTTTGCGAATCCTTTTGAATGACTTTTTAATAGTTTTTCAATAAACATTTTATACCATTATACAAATGAAGTTTTTACTTGTTCTGTATGAATTATATTGTTCTTTTCAGCATGGCGGAAACGCCTGTCGTACCGTTAGAACAACAAACAACTGGTTTGGAAACCACAATATAAACTTCCTTTCTTGGTCTTCAACATTCCTGACTTAAATGTCATTGAAACAATATATGACATAAAGTAGACACTAAGGAACAGCTTACAGCCCAATTAGAGCAGGTTTGGAATTATTTACCCCTGATCAGTGGTCGATAAAAGCATGTACCTACATAAATATGTGAAATTATTAATATAATTTCAGGGGGCATGGACTGTATGAGGTTTACTGGTTCAACTGAAAAATGTTTAGAGGGATTATGATAAACATATAATCTTATAACATTATAAGACTCTTACTAAGTCTTCTTTTACTTTTCACTGCGTACGTTTTGATTAAACACTAGTGCCAGTTCACTCGCGGATTTGTGCACTATTAAATATTTTTAACGGATTCACTAGTGATTTATGTCGAATTACTATCTTAAACTATTGCATAGAGAATAAGAGCGTTTGTTCCACGATAATGCTACAAAAAGGAAAGGCTCAAACTATATATTTGTGTTGCACACGGGAGCATTGTTTTCGCTTCGGCTTGTAGCACCAAAGAGAACGAATATATTTTTTGTATCCGAAAAAAGTCCAGCAAAAATGTGTGGGTAGACGTGAGAAGTATAGATGACTATTAGGTACTACTAGGAGTAGGATATTAGTCAGGGCTGGCTTAAGGAGTAATTTAAAATTGATCATGAAAATTATTGAAATCATACAGCGAAAAATGTGAGATTATTTTTTGCATTTGAAAAATTGAACAATCAGTACAGACCCTTAGTGTAATCAATGCCCAACTAAATTCGAGCGGTCATAAAGTACTACCCTGTTTTAAAAATAAATATTCCTTCTATATCCCAATATTTAGTTGCCAACAAAATAATTATTTTTTATTATTAGTTAGTTCTGTTCGAGTAAGTATATTTTGTTTTGTGTTGCTGATTGAACTTATAATGTCAGTAATCAACTAATGGCAGGGGAGCCCAAGCGGGAATTTTTGCAGTTACTCGAGCGCGTCAAATTATCACATGGGGAAAAACCTTGTACCCTGTAAATGTCCTGTGTGTGTGTGTGTTCACAAAGAGGGGATGGCATAAGACAAACTTTTTGCCACAGATATTCTGTAAATGTACCTCTACCATATATTGGCTCTTAATACAGGGGTGTTCGTTAAGGGGGTCCGAAAAAAAATATCAATCCTTAGAAAAACACGAAATCGTCAGATTAAGATAAGGTAAGTTAAGTCATTGATTATAGACACGGATATAATCAATGACTTATGATGGATATGATGGATATACTCAATGACTTAATCAATCCGTGTCTATAATCAATGGTTAAGTACATGCAAAAGAGGGTATATTTCAAAAATCTGACGATTTGAGCGGAGCGTAAGGAAATGGGTGAGTCACAGTTTCACAAAAAAAGCGAATATTTCACGAAATGAACGTCAGATCGAAAAACTAAAAAATACGTGTTTAATTATTTTTATAAAATCTATCGAATGATCCCAAACACGACCCCTTAAAGAGAGTAGGGGGTAAATTTTAAATACGAACCCCGCGATATTTCGCGAAATCAACATCAGATCGAAAAACTGCAAAATACACGTATTCAATATTTTTGAAAAATCTATCGAATGGGACCAAACACGAACCCCCACGAAGGTGGGGGTTTAAAATCTTAAATAGGAGCCCCCAATTTTTATTGCAGATTTGGATTCTTTACGTAAAAATAAGCAACTTTTATTCGAGGCATTTTTTCGAATTATGTATAGAGGGCGCTATATTCGAAAAAAACGATTGTTGGAAATAAAATATATAAAGTCTCGCACTTTATGGAAAACTTAACTTAACTTTTTTTGGTTTTAGGACCAACTCTTCACAACCCAACAGGTCCCCATATCGCTCGAGTAACTGCAAATTTAGCATACTTTCCTCCCCTACTATAATTACAAAGTATTACATTAAGAAACATTATTAAAAAATAAACTGTCAACTAAAATTTTTCCCAAGATAATATAGTTATTAGTGCCCGTAAGTACTACATTTACTAGACAGTTAGGACTGGAATCAGTGAATCTAGTCCCAACCTATTCGAGCATATTCTTCGACATAATAATTCAAATTATCAACACAATAATAATTGTTCTTAATATTTTAATCTTTTGTTGAAACATTTTATGAAGCTGTAGGTAGACATCGTAATATTATTTCGTCACAAATCGATAACGTTTACACACAGTGATAAATATTTTTTATCAGTTACCAGTTTTTTAGTGTGTTACCCAGTTTGCTTTATCTATATGTTTTATTTATATGTAAATGCCAATGAATTAAACATGTCAGAATAAGTGTATTAAGGGTCAGCTTTTTGTTACTCAGGGGATTTTTGGGGTCGCTGAAGACGAATACGCCATCGGAACCGATCACCGGAGCAGCTGGTGTCCAGGTTCACTGCTAAGGCACATCATCTGAACTTTCAAAGGGGAGCACGGAAGGAGCCTCCACGCAAGTGATATTATAAGAACAAAATGTCACTGGCGCTCCCTGGAAACGCCCCTCGGGCGGCCAATCCTTCCACCACTGGATCCGAACAAACAAACGAGAATCAACGGCTCTTCTCAGAGCCTACTTGACAATGATGACCATAAACATTGAGGGTATTACTTGTAATAAACAGGAAATTTTGTCTGAACTGTGTCAAATCCACAGATGCGATATATTATGCATACAAGAGACTCACCGTGGCATATCAACACATAGACCTAGCGTTGAGGGAATGCCGCTTATCATTGAACATCCAAGTGCAAAGCACGGAAGCGCCATCTTCGTGAAAAGAGATATTGATGTAACATCAGCTCAAAAAATATGCTACAATGATATTGAAATTCTGACCGTCGAAATAGGAGCCTGCACAGTTACATCTGTGTATAAACCACCCTGGAGAGACTTTGTTTTCTCCCCTCCAAAAAATTTCGCTTCTCAAAAAACCAGATTCATTCTCGGGGATTTTAATAGTCATAATGCTCATTGGGGCTACGCTTCAACTGATAAAAATGGAGATCTTGTGGAATCGTGGGCTGAACAAAACAACCTGGCACTGCCGCATGACCCAAAACTGCCATATTCATTCCAAAGCAAAATATGGAAGAAAGGTTACAACCCTGATCTCACCTTCATCAGCATGTCTTTAGAGGACCGTTGCTTCAGAAAGATATATAAACCTATAGACTGAGAGCCGCTATAGGTGAAATTTCTTAATCATTTTAGGCACGATGGGACCCTATAACTTAAATAGTAGAACCTAAAAGAAAACGTTTGAACACTGTGCCGTCACTTTTCAGTGGCACATGCGTCGACAGTGGCGCATCAAACTTTCCACTTATGGACGGGATAAATAAATTAAAAGTTACCCTCCCTTATTAACAGAATTAATTTTATTTTTTTAAATTCTATGTGATTAACACATAGGATTCAGCGTAATTTTAACCCACCACCCCTTCCCCCTGCCCCCGCCATCAAAAACTTCCATTTTTCGTTTTTACTTTTTTTTTGGTTGGATGCAATCAATTTTAAAATTTCAAAAAATTCACACGCATAGCTGAGGCTTTTATAAAACATGCCTATTTTTTATAGACCCATAGGTAGACTGTACATAACCTCAATAAATTAAAAGAAATTTTTTTTTCAAAAAAGCGTATAACTTTTTTTGAGGAATAGCTGCAGGTCTAATTTTTTCTTAATCTTATGTGTTTTATCAAACACTATATTTTTAATTTTTTTCAGATTTTTCCGTAAGGCTCCCCACCTTCAAAAATCCGAAAAACTGTTTTTTGGGGGTTTTGGGGGATTTTCCCTATTTTATAGACTTCATAATATATTAAATCAATTTTGTTTTTATAGGTTATATGTAACTTGAAGTAACTGAGTCCTTTAGAATATTTAAAAATCAGAAAAACACGTTCAAACCCCCCAAAACCCCCTTAAAAAACAGTTTTTTGGATATTTGAAGGTGACCAGAGTTGCAGAAAAATCTGAAAAAATTAGAAATATAGTGTTTGATAAAATACACAAGACTAAGAAAAAATTAGATCTGCAGCTATCCCCAACAAAAAGTTATATACTTTTTTCCAAAAAAAAAAATAATAAAAAAAATTTATTGAGGTTATGTACACTCAACCTACAGGTCTATAAAAAAAATAGACGTGTTTTATGAAAGCCTTAACTATGCGTGTGAATTTTTTGAAATTTTAAAATTGATTGCATCCCACCAAAAAAAAAATAAAATCGAAAAATAAAGTTTTTGATGGTGGGGGCAGGGAGAAGGGGGTGGTGGGTTAAAATTACGATGAATCTTATGTCTTAATCACATAGAACTTTAAAAAATGAAAAAAATTAAATTCTGGTAATGAGGGAGGGTATTTTTTAATTTATGTGTCCCGTCCATAAGTGGAAAGTTTGATGCGCCACTGTAGACGCATGTGCCACTGAAAAGTGACGGCACAGTGCTCAAACGTTTTCTTTTAGGTTCTACTATTTAAATTATAGGGTCCCGTCGTGCCTAAAATGATTAAGAAATTTCACCTATAGCGGCTCTTAGTCTCCTATACCAAAGACACAACATAGGCCCGTGGAAATATCCGTATACAGCGCTATAAAAGCTCCCAAAATCCCTTTCAAACGAAGGTTTAATTTCAAAAAGGCGAACTGGGAAAAATATACTGGTGAATTGGAAACACAAGTGAAAAATATAGTCCCTACCCCCAAAAACTATGATGCGTTCATCAAACTTGTAAAACGAACCTCATGTAAACACATACCCAGAGGATGTCAACAACATTACATATCTGGTCTGAACGATGAAGCAAAAGACATTATGACAAAGTACACCGAAGAATATAGTAAAGACCCATTTAGCGAAGTTACCGCAGAGATAGGGGGGAGACTGCAGCAAATACTAAGCGCCTCCAGACAAATACGGTGGAGCGAGACTTTAAGTAAAATGGATATGACGCACAGTAGTAAGCAGGCTTGGAATATGATCAAAAAACTTAATGGTGATCCCACAGAGGTGAAAGAGCCATGTGCAATAACGCCAAATCAGATAGCCCACCAACTGCTTCTGAATGGCAAAACAAACAATCGTTGCAAAACGCCAAAGATTATAAGAACTCAAGACCAGGAAACAACTCTCTTGCGAAACCCATTTACCATCGAAGAGCTTAAAAATGGTATTGACTGTATGAAAAATGGAAAATCCCCTGGGGCGGACGAAATCCTAACAGAGCAGATAAAACACTTCGGGCAAAAATCGAGGCAATGGGTGCTCGATCTATTTAACATCTGTCGCTCTACCTACCAGATTCCACAAATGTGGCGTAAATCAAAAGTAGTAGCCCTTCTGAAACCTGGTAAATCCAGGATAACATTCAGGAAACATTAGATGCAAAACTAATCCCACAACAAGCAGGCTTCAGACCAGGTAAATCATGCACAGGCCAAGTGCTGAACCTAACAGCATATAGAGGAGGGATTTGAGCAGAGGGAGATAGTGGAAGTAGCCTTGATAAACCTCACAGCGGCCTACGATACGATAAACCACAGAACCTTGCTAACTAAGATCTAGAACACTGTGCTTGACTATGACCTGATAAATATCATTAGATCACTGTTGTGTAATAGACGCTTCTACGTTGTGCTAAATGGAAAGAAGAGCAGATGGAGAACCCAGAAAAATGGCCTACCTCAAGGAAGCGTTCTGGCGCCGCCCCTATTTAACATCTACACCAATGACCAACCAATGCACCCTCGGACTGAGAGTTTTGTGTACGCTGACGACCTTGGTATCGCCGTAAAGGGGAAAACACTCACACAAGTAGAGTCGAAAATGGAAGACGCTTTAAATATGATGCCAGCTTACTACAAACAAAACTCATTAAAGCCAAACCCTACTAAAACCCAAGTATGTGCATTCCACCTCAACAACCATCTGGCGCATGTAAAACTGAATGTTTCTTGGGAGGGACAACGCTTGGAACATACTGATAGGCCCAAATATCTTGGAGTGATACTAGACCGGTCACTAACGTATAAATTCCACTGTCAGAGCACAAGACAAAAGGTTTCTACGAGAAACAACCTTCTCCGGAAACTTGTAGGGAGCAAGTGGGGTGCAAACCCCCAGGTCTTAAAGTCAACAGCTGAGGCCTTATGTTTCTCAACAGGGGAATATGCTTGTCCCGTCTGGGGTAGATCTAGACACGCCCAACAAGTCACCACGGCGTTAAATGAAACATGTAGAATAATTACCGGTTGTATGAAGCCTACCCCTCTACCATTACTGTACCGGGCAGCTGGATTCGCATCACCAGACGACCGTAGATGCGCCTCACAATATGTGGAGAAGTTCAGGCAAACTTTGGATGAAAGGCACCAATTATACGGGTTTGACGAACCGCCAGGAATCAGCCGACTTAAATCAAGGAAAAGGTTTATGAGAAATGTCAGCGTCGAACCACCCGAACTGTTCCCCCTACATCCAGAACGACCTAATGGAATGAACCTGGACTGGAGAACCTGGCGGACACTCAACCGAAGACGCACAGGTGTTGCCCCTGTAAAACAGAACCTTATTAAATGGGGCATCAAGACAGATAACGACGCACTTTGTGAATGTGGGGAAATACAGAGCGTGGAGCATCTGAGAGTATGCAGACTTTGCCCATCACAGTGTACCCTCGATGATTTATGGCTCGCAAATACAAAGGGTGTAGACGTAGCCCGATATTGGGCAGAAAAACTGTAGTCGGATCCAGACACGAAAAAGTAAAGTAAGTCTGAACTTTCGAGGGTTCTCGGCACTAAATTGATGCAAACAGATTGCTCGGGGTTTTTGGGGTTGCTGAACAAGAATAAGCCATTAGAACCGACCCCCCGGTGCACCTGGTGCCCCAAAACCCTCCAAACTCCATAATATAACATGCCTTAGCAGTGACCTCGGACAACAGGTGGTTCCAGGATCGGTTCTGATAGCGAATTTGTATTCAGCGACCCCAAAAACCGCCTAGTAATCTATTTGCATGCATTCAAGATCTAAAACCTTGGAAACTCCGGAAGATGACGTGTCTTAACAGTTACCGTGGGCACCGGGTGGTGCTCCGGAGGTCAGTTCTGATGGCGTATTAGTGTTCAGTAACCTCAAAAACCCCTCGTGTAATTTGTATGCATCAATTTAGTGCCGAAATTCATCGAAACTACAGAAGATGACATGCCTTAGTATTGACATGGTGCACCAGGTTTATTGCAGGTGCACCAATTTTAGGTTCCAGGGCTGTTCTATTTTAGGTTGAGAAAATATATTCAGTGACATTAGAAGCGTTACACTCAGAAGGACTAATTTCTTGAACTTAATTTTTTTGGGAATAGGACTATACAGTTATGAGCGCGCTAATAACCGGCAAAAAAGGTGGGAGATTTAGCGATAAAACCTATAAATTTACATATTTATTGTTTCCCACCTTCAGACGTATCGGACGAGTTTGGCAACTGTCACTGTATTTGAAGCATGCTATGATAACAATATCAATGTTCTATCTGTTATACTTTTTGTAAAAATAAAGTTTTATCTAAATTTTTTTGCGAAGAACCCGATTTATGAAGACCGGCTGGTATAGAAATTTTTAGTTATTATTCATCAGTCTAATACTTAACCCGCTATTACACGCGCTATGAGGGAATCACTCACCATATTTGTTTATAACCAATGAAATTGTGCGATAACCTTAAGCACCCAGAAATGCCTTTAGCATGGTTTATGAGAGGGTATGAAAAATATATAGAATATTTCAGGCGGTCAGTGTGCTGTGTGATAGTTGAAAGAAGAGACATCCCTCTTCAAGTGAGGGAATTCCTCACTGCGCGTGCAATCACGGTGAAATCACGTTTCTGTTATCTCAAAGAAACTTTTAGGTTTATATTTAATATTTAGGTAGGTTTAATTAAAATATTATTGTTTGGCTTAGGCTAGGAACAGTGGCGCACCGAGCGGGGGGTTTGGGGGTTAAAATCCCACCCAGAGCATATAGAAATATATATAAAAGAAAGTAGAAAAATCTTTCACAAATAATACAAAAAACTTTCGGTGCCCAAGCTAACCCCCCCTCCCCCCAGAGGAAAATTCTAGCTGCGCCACTGGTTAAGAACCCATTTTTAAATTTACCTATTCTAATTGGGAAATAAGCGACAATTTAACTTGAAAAATTGATTTTATTGACGTTTCGAATTCCACCTCGGACGTCGTTATCAAAATACAAAATATTAATAGTTAATTACATAAATACCACAAAGAAATAGCTTCAGAACAGTTGTTAATTTTAATTTGTATTTTTAGTAAAATGAATTCGCGTAAAGAACGTTAATTTCTTCAGTCTTGCTGAAATTGAAAATTAAGAAAACTTGATTTTGATCTATGTATATTATTTTTACTGTTGTTTTATTAAATTAATAAAAAAAATTGGTTTACGAGACTTTCTATAATATGTGAGTACAACCCATTTTATATTTATACATGTTGACATTCATTCTTCCTCGAAATAAGTCGAACTTATGTAGGTGAGGGCGACGCTCATACGCGTGCAACCACGTCACAATAGAAGACGCGTGTAACGGCGGGTGAATTGTATTCAAAATATCTCAAGTTCGAAGACATCAAAATTATCACCATTAGTTCAGAGAAATAGAAAAAATAATTATCCTGTTGGTGACACAACCCCCTCCAGGCCGAAACCAAATTTTTCGAGTAGTATGGTCATCTTCAATAATAACCTATATATAGGGTTACCATAATTTATTAAGGCCAAATCCGGACAGGGGTAGTCGAAGGGGTTGTAGAAAATGTAAAATGTGAATTTGACTGTGTTCCTACCTCTACATTGCACATATATGCGAAATGCTTAGTCTGTACTGGGCCCAGGGATAGAATGTTCTTCATCTGTTCTTCTTTCGTACTTTTCAGAAGACAAGTGGCTTGTCATTTTTTATTTTGTCATGGAATTCGGAACATGGCATTACAGAATTTGCTTTAATATTGAGAAGCTCCTTTACAACAGGCAGAGATAATCTTTCTCTTCCAACTGTCCATGTAAAATTCATCGTCGAAAAGATACGTTCAGTAGGAGCCGAAGTACCAGGCAGACAAAAAATGAATTCTACTATTTTAAAAATATTCGTAAAGGAAACGTTGCTTTTACAAAATGCTTCAAATATTTCTTGCCATGTCATGAGTGCTTGGGGTTTCTTCTTTAAGTAGTAAAGTCCATTTAGGTTTTAGCTTTTGAGAACTTGGAGAAGTGACGAGCGCTCATCAAGTAATTCATCCGCATTGACAGAATTCCGTACAACGCTGACTATAGTTAAATAGCTCTCTTCCATCTCTTTCCAGGTAGCCTTAACCATTTGATTTAGCGCAGAATGAAATTTCCCACCTTTGGGCCAAGTGTTTGGCAAATTTGAGAGTAATAAACTCATAAACCGTATATAAAACTTCAATATGGCGCTCGCCGAATATGTCTATTCTTATTGGTTGCTTAGAAAATTGCAAAATAAATCATAAATTTTGAGTTTTTATAAATATTCATAACTTATGTAAAAATTAACTTAAAACCTTTTTATTGCACGGAATGCTGAGACTTAAGGTGCTTAAATCATACCCTAAATTTCAAAGCAATTGGTCAAATAGTTTAAAAGTTATTTAATTTGTTTATCCAAAATTAATTTTTTTTGCAACACTGTAAGTCAGAAAATGATGAAGTTACAGTAATATTTTCGATAGTTTATGAAAGAAGAAAATTTACAGTATTAATTTAATAATGACAAAAAATAATTATAAATATTGCAAAATCATTTTGCAAAAACCTGTAAAATAAAAAAATGGGGGGCTAACTTTGTCCCTAATTGTCCTAGGACAATTATTTTTCTTCCTAAATGTGTATAAAAATTCAGTATTTCTAAATATGAAAAAATAATTTTTCTACGGGTAACGGTTAAAAAGTTATTCTAATTGTTTATAAGTAAGCAAAAAATCGACATGTTTTTGGGTAACGGTTAAAAAGTTATTCTAATTGTTTATAAGTAAGCAAAAAATCGACATGTTTTTGCAAAATAATTTTACACTGTTTAAAAGTATTTTTTGTCATTTATTTTTAATTAAGGTAATAGTATAAATGTTCTTCTTTCATAAACTGTCCGAAGTATTATTGTAACCTCATAACTTTCTGACTTATAGTGTTGCAAAAAAAATGAATTTGGTATAAACAAATTAAATAACTTTTAAACTATTTGACCAATTGCTTTGAAATTTAAAATATAATTTAAGTACAAGAAGTCTCGGCATTCCGTGTAATTATAAGATTCTAAGTTAATTTTTACCTAAGTTATGAATATTTATTAAATATCAAAATTTATGATTTAGTTTGCAATTTTCTAAGCAACCAATAAGGATGGACATATTCAGCGAACGCCATATTGAAGTTTTTTATACGATTTATGAGTTTCTTACTCTCAAATTTGTTTTAAGTGCTTAACTTTTTGGTAATAGACGAAAAAAGCGATAATTTACCGTTTTTTGATCTTCATTTGTTTATAACTATGTATATCATCAAAATAGGGTGCAGGAAACATATCGCTTAATAATATAGATGTCCATACTACTCAAAAAATTTGGTTTCGGCCTGGAGGGGGATGTGTCACGAGAAAAATCTTATTTCTCTAGACTACATGGCCCTGATTTTAATTCAAATTTCGACTCAAAACAGGTCATAATCAATATGGCGACGTTGAAATGCGACTATGCGATCCTTGTGGATTTCAGTTGAACTAACTAAAGGAAGTCACTAAATTTCGATAGGTCGCAATTAATTTCGAGTCGAAATCATTGTGACACGGACATGAATGAATAGCCGACAGCGAGGTTAAGTTTAGTTCACTCCTCGCAATTCAATTTTTTTTTCTTCGAAAAGGGTACAGAAGCCGTGCCCTTTTCAACAGCGTTAACTTAATTTAAATTAATCTAATATTTTCTGAGGGGTTCTATTTGTTTATAAGCCAAATAATTGTTTCTTTATAACATTCCTGAGACCGCTCAAATAGTCCAATTTCAATTCTGTAAAGTACTTTGAATAGGTATAGGTAGTGCTTTTTTATACGAAAATCATAGTTGTTATTCTAGTGTATCATAATCTTTCTGGTTATTATTTCGACCGAAATTTTTTAATTAACATTTTAATTATTGCTAAATTATTGGTTAGATTGTCGCCGGCCTCCTGATATATAATCTACTATAAAAAATCTTTCATGTCATAAATTTATTTAATTATTGATAAATAATTACTTTCCTAAAATTTTAATTGAAAATTGCAGATCTTTTTGGAAAAACTCAGATTTTCCGAGGAAAAGTTTTGTTGAAGGAAATCGGAAAAAAAAACTTTCTGTAGAACTAAATTACGGTGAATTTTTATTTGAGTGTTATTTAGAGTGTTACTTATCACAGAGCGTTTAATTAATTTATGCAAGCAATGTATGTTGTGTTGCGTATAATGAAATCGTTCATTAATAGAAAATGAATCATTCATTAATAGGTGTCATTAATCAATGATTTTGAGGGTGTTAAAATTGATCATAAATGGACTGTCGACGGAAAAATAAATAAATAGACAGTTCATTTCAAAAAATAAACTTCATTTCAAAGTAAACTTGTGGTTTATACGCTCTGAGCTTCGCTGGTGTCGCTCCTGGCGGATTACTAATTCAACTTTCACCGGTAATTTTTAAATTTATTATTTAATTGTTATCGCTTAATATTTACAACGCTAAAAAGTAATTAAATTGTAACAGATTTTTTTAAGATTTTGCTAATCATTTTGACGTGTTCTATTGATGAAATATTAATTTCTTACTTCGGATACTTTCACAATTATCGTGTAGATGGCGCCAAGATTATTAGATTAATTTATAATTACATACTACGGAACATTAAAAAAACGTAAATTCAGTATTTAAAACGTAAGTATATTTAAGGTAAAAATATATACCACAGCTTTGACCAACTAATATTTTTTATAATTAATGTTTTTAATTTTAATTTTAAATTAATCACTTTGACATTTATGTCAAATTTCCGGTAAACGTTTAGAGACTTGCCACTACTGGCGCTCGCGAATTTATAAATATCCCCTCTACGTACGAGCTCACAGCGTATACGCTCTGAGCTTCGCTGGTGTCGCTCCTAGCGGTTACTAATTCAACTTTCACCGGTAATTTTTAAATTTATTATTTAATTGTTATCGCTTAATATTTACAACGCAAAAAAGTAATTAAATTGTAATCGATTTTTTTAAGATTTTGCTAATCATTTTTACGTTCTATTGATAAAATATGAATTGCTTACTTCGGATACTTTCACAATTATCGTGTAGATGGCGCTAAGATTAATTTATAATTACATATTACTGTTTTTAATTTTAAATTAATCACTTTGACATTTATGTCAAATTTCCGGTAAACGTTTACAGACTTGTCACCACTGGCGCTCGCGAATTTGTAAATATCCCCTCTACGTACGAGCTCACAGCGTATACCCAATAATATCAGTTTCCATCAGTTAGTATAAAAATTATTCAATTTTTTTATCCCAGAGGTCTTTTTTATGCAATAACATAAGACAGAAAATTAATAAAAGTCCAATAATTCGATGGGTACTTTACGAAAGAGTTAAAAAATCAGTTTTATAATCAAAAATCCTTCTGCATAATTACTGTTATTTGTTGCATAATTAATGTTAATTTCTAGTTGTGACTGGCTAAATGACACCCAGTCTATGCCATAAAAAATGTTAATTTCTAAACAATTAGAATAACTGAATAAATCTGGTCAAATACGCAATCGTCAAAGATTTGATCTTTTAAAAATCATACGAACAAACTGAACTGTGATGAGAATTTCAATTTTAGGACCCCAAAAAGATGGAAAAAGTTAACCACTCCTACCCCCGAGTTCCCCCTAAAACTTCTCCTTCTAGGGAGGAAGACGAAAAACATCGATATACCTAGAATCTGTACGCTGTAGAAAAAAATGTTTCAAACAAGAAATGTAGCTGAAGTAATTTTGAATAAAAATGTTTATTAGCACTTTTTGTGTAGAATTAACCGTTCTCTCAGAAATAACGCTTGAAGCGACCGGCGATTTTAAATGTCAGTTACTCGCGATATCAATTTTTTAAATAAAATTTGTATCAACTCAATGGTAAAAATCCGATATCTTTTGTAGAGTGTCCTCTCGACAAAAATCAAAATGCGTTTTAAAGGTTAAGAGTAGGTACAGATTTCGTATGCATGTTACATGTTGCCGCAAATGAAAACAGTTTCTATAAAGTTGTTAAATAAATAGACGTTGCGCGATTTTTCCCATTTTTACGATTCTCATGGGACCACCAACATTTATCACTTCCATTGACCAGTCTCTGTGGAATTTCCATTACCAGAGTGTAATCTTCAAAACCTATATTACGAAAGTTTAAATTTTGGCAACAAATATGGGGCATTCGAAATATGCCTAAGGGCCAAACCAGACGGGCCACTCTGCAGCGCTACTCTGTGGATCGTTTGGAAGGGTGCGGCGTTTAATGTAATGAGTGAGAAAAAACAGTAAGTTTAATCAAATGATTAAAAACTTGCCGGCTAATATATTTTTTTTAAAAAGTGTGTTCGTCAAAATCATTGTTTGTAATGTCCATAGTTTTAAATATTTTATAAAATTTCAACGCTTTTGAAAAAATACCAAAACTCCATAAATGGAATTAGGAAGAACCAGATAAAAACAGCTATATCACAGAAAGAAACACATAAAAAATCAACCAGTACATCTGGTATCCTACAGGCGTAAAATAGTTTGAAACAACCTGACAACTGAGTGAAAGTGAAAAACATGTTAGCTTGCAACCCCCTTTTAACTGATATCTTATCGTTTTGTTTTCAACAACAAACAATAAAACCTTTTTTGACCTAGGATGGGACCCCACTATTTAACATAAATAAAAAAACAAGATTGTAAGTATTTGTTTTGAGTTCATATGCATCAAATGTATAATAAAATGTAAATATAAATATAGAAACATTGCTTCGGGATTTATTCTTTTCGATAGGGCTACATTCTTTAAAATCAGAAACAAATAATTGAAAGATGACGTCCCACGCTTTTCCTTTTAATGCCCTATAAATATGCCCTCGGGTTCTTGTATCGCATATATCCGGTGGTCCCAATCAAAGTTGACATTGACAGTCGGTGACAGTAATTAAATATTTGATAATGATCAGTTGATTGCATTTTTGATTAGCGTTCGAACAACCGGCCCTTTTAATGTTTAAAAATACATAATCTTATTTAATCCATTATGTACAGCCGGTTCCTAAAAAAACTGATACGACTCTTAGTAAGATTTGATCATGTTGAGCAGTGTATTTGATTGATCTGACATTATATTTATTATGACAGACAAATAATAAAATAAACAAACAACAAACAACTGATTACATAAAATATTATGTAAATTCATAAATTGTACTAATTATTAAGGTCTAAATGTTTATATTATTTTGAATTCCTGTATTTTATAAAGAGTATACCTATATATATAATTTATTTTATAAAGAGTATATTTTTTGAGGTTGAACCAGAATGGGTCGAACAGAATCACGGTTCTTAGACATTACTACGGTTGCCCAGATCGACTAACCAATGAACACTAAGGGTGCGATAACGTTACGAGAGTACTGTCATTTGAATCGTAATATGATTTTTTCGAATCATAAAAAAACTAATAAGTATTTTAGAAAAATTTAAACGCAGGATGAAATATTACATTATTACCGAGGGCGGAAAGCCCCTTAGAATAAACAAGCAGTTTCTATTGAATCAAATATTTGAAATTAAATATCACACTTCTCTTTTATTTTCAGCCCTGTAACTTATTAAAATAAATATTATAGAAGTTTTCAGGGACTTTCAACCCTCGGTAATAATGTAGTCTTTCATTCTGAGTTTAAATTTTTCAAAAATATTTAATAGTTTTCTCAGAATTCGAAAAAAATGAATACAATTAAAATACATTGAGAATTTTGACATGCGTCACAATTTTGCATTAACTCAATGTAAAATTCTAAACTGTTGAATTCCAGCTTCCCTAATTATTTGACATCAAAAGACATTGGAAACTATTTGTAGAGGATTGAAATCTGTATTGAAAACAACTGTTAAAATTGGTCTACGTAATTAAACATATTCCAAAATTTTGTAAAAATGTAATACATTTAAGTTTTCAGCCCAAACTTAGGCCACACACAATGCAATAATGTTCACATTTTTGAACTGTCAATATTTTTATTGTATCATCTATTGTAACAATACAGTTAATAAGATACCCTCAGTTGCGGAGAAAGTATTAATAATAAAGATTAATAATAAAGTCTAATAACCGTGGAACACAATAAGCTATCTGACAAATTTTAAGATTTGGCAGTGACATTGACAGTATGTAAATATTAAGTATTTATCCTTCAAAATACACTGCTCAATTTTCTACAAAATACGCTTCAAGAGTCGTATCAGTTTTTTATGGAACCAGGTGTACCTTTAAACGCAAATAACTTCAAAACTACTCACTCTATCGCATTGAGACAAAAGGATGATATTTATGTAAAAAGTAACAAAGAATCAAACAAACATGCTGAAATGATTATTACGACAGTGGCGTAGATTGTGAGGGAAAAAATGGGGAAAATTAAGTATATATACAGCACGTATCTGGTACCAGCGGAAAACTATCTTTTAACACTAGTTAAAGTATTCTAACATGTGTAAACCGTTTGTCAAGTTTGAACAAAAAATATTGGAAGGTGTTAAAACAATGGGCTAAAATCATTTTAGGATATTTGTAATAAAACACTCTGTATCTCGGTACGGACAAATATTTTTTTTTAAGTGTTTTAGGTTAAATCTTCATATTTTGTGCTAAGGTTTCTCCAGTTACTATATGGACAATTACTAATGAAACACCCTGTATATTCATTGAGTCGATTGTAATTTGAAATAAATAAATAAAGTAAGTTTATGTAATTCTTGAGACACGTGGAAATTTTTTGTAAAAACCGCAGTTATATAATTTTTACAGCGTTGGTTTAAATATTGCAATAAATAATTCATAATTATTATAATAAATAATTCACAACACACGTGGGGATTCTTGTAAAAACCACAGGTACTTATACAATTGATACATGATTGATTACAAGCAATAAATGTATTAAAATTTAATTTATTTATAAAAATATTTCTCGACATGATTTTTGTAATAATTAGTCCACTTACTCACGGTGTTTGCTGCGAATTTTAAAGAACTGCTTGAACTGACATGATATTTGGCATGCAAATAGTTAACATGGCAAAGAAAAAAAGTGATATTGTACCGATGTGTACCTTTGCCCTGGGAGTGAATGACATTTTTAAGGCTCCTATGGAGTGCTAAAAATTGCATTTTTAACACGTTTGTAGAAAACATACATTGTTACTTCACGCACACTTTAAACCCTTCACGTAGGTTTTCACAAACATAAAATAGGTTAAATGACAGTTTTCACAAACTAAAAACTTACTCATAATATGAGATAAAGTAGATAAACTTTTTTATAAAACACACATGAATCTTTTTTTAATAGGTACTTCAAAAAAAGTTGCGATCAGTTTTTCCCAAAAAGTGCTTTATTTTTTGGTTATTTCACGTAGAAATATTCGATTTGGAATTTGACAAATAAGAACCTACTTTTCATTAGCTACAACTTTGCTTCTGCTGCGTTTACATACATACTTTATAAATACGCTCACTTTTTTATTAGCTACGTTTTTATTATACTTTGTTTCATGTTAAGAATAGAACGTTACGCTTACGGAGGTCAGTGTTGCCAAACCTCTCGCGCACGGGTGGATACTCGACTGCCGATATACGATTCATTCTAGTCAGTACGGCGTGGCATCGGCGCGCTTCTATGGTCCGTAAGAAATACATGGGGCTATCTCCGCAATGTTCTATTCATAATGTGAAACGCCCTATAACAATATTTTTTTCGATAAAATACTTTTTGAATTATTTGCGAAAAACCGTGTAAAAACGTGTTTTTTTTTTTTGTTGAATAATGAACATATCGTCGGTGTACTGCGAAAACCAGGTAAATGACAAATTTTAAAATATTGAGTTAAATGTACCAAAATTCTCAGCTTTTTACGCTCTACGTACAGGTAAAACCCAGTAAATGATACGACTTACCATTCAGCAGATAATTTGTGTGATAAACAAATAAGTTACACATAACCAACTTTTCATTTTCAAGTAAAACAATATATCGCTACTTACTTCCACAAAATTAAAGTTCTGTGGCAGTAAGCGCACATATATTATTTTGCCGGACAACAATATATTTCTACTGCTGTATACCATATTCAGTAAAAAGGTAGTAAGTGCCTTTAATACATTTTACATGTATATTTTATTAAACTTTCTCATTCATATCGACTGGTAAAATCGATAGTATCGACTATGTTTCTTTGAATGGTCAAGAGGTACAGGTGTGTGAGAAGTTTTTTTGCAAGACACTTTGTATATCAGCGTCGTTCATGCAAGATGTTGTTAGAAAAATTGATATTCTATGTTGTTATGCAGATACGGACAAAAGAGGTAAGCATATACTGCCAAACAAAACAAGCAATGAAAACCTAAAAATTGTGAAGGCTCATATTGAGTCTTTTCCAACCATGGTCCCACATTATATTTGCCAAAGTTCAAAGCGTAGATATTTGGACAAACATTTGAGTATAAGGAAAATGTATCAACTTTATATAAATGATTGTCAGCTGAAGAAACCAGAAGGTATTAGCGAAATTACATACCGAAGAATATTTTCTAACTACTATAATTTAAGCTTATCTGTCCTAAATAAGATCAATGTTTAGTTTGTAATAAATATTTATAAGCCCTATCATATTATGATATGGCTAATCCAACTAAGAAACTGGATTTAGAAAACAGTTACAGACATCAGAAAAAAAAAGAAGTATGGAATCTCGAAAAACGAAATGATAAGAAAAGCTCTAATCAACAACGGAATTTTGTTTCAATCACTTTCGATCTACAGGCTATACTACAGATTCCAGATTAACTGGACAATTCATTATATTCTTCCCGAAAATTATGGGTCTACAATTTATGTGTAAATGAAGCCGCATTACCAAATGTAGCTTACCGTTTTGCCTGGTCAGAAATTAACGGTTCTAAAATACGAAATAAGTTAAGTTCTAAAATAGAAAGCATTATACTCAACTACTTATCAAAATGTGTCCCAGAATATGTAAGCAAGTGAAATAAGTGTATTTTCTTATACCTGTGGAGGACAGTATCGTAACATAAATTTTTAGAGTCGGGACATTCTTGTACGGAAGTTGACTCTATCTATACATAGCAGCATCTAAACCGCTAGAAATCAGCAGTGGGATTACGAACACTCGATACGAATCGTATCTGCAATATTTTACTGAAGCGCCTTACGGTAAAACATGGCGGATACGATTCGTATCGGGTGTTCGGGTGTCCCACTCCAGGTCTCTCTATGGTATGCCAGATTACTTGTCTGTTTTTTCAAAATGCAAGGGAAACTAAAAATGTCAAGGTCAGTGATAAAAAGTATGTATAGAACCATACAAGTGTAAAGATTTTAAATAGGTACTACGACTTTTATGATTTAAAAAAAATTGTCACACACTCTAATTAAAAACCGAACAAAAAACCAAAACGCCGAAAAAATAATGTGTTAAAGATAAAAAGATGAGATCCGTGAAAGAAGAGACAAACAGAATCCATTTCAATTATGACGCCTCACCAAGTTTCATTTATTTATTGATACTGCACGGCAGTCAACAAGAAAAAAGAAAGCTGAGTTATCAGAGAGTTATTGCCACCGGCAAATAAAGGATCCTTTATTACAGGATACTTTAATAAAGGACAAATACAGGACGGGTCTAAAAGAGTCGTATTGCAAACGCAGTTAAAGAATCTTTTATTTTGACAAATGACATGAAATATTTTTGTAAATATAAAAATAACCTATAAAATTCCATTTGTCGATATAAATTAAAATAAGATAATTGAAGAGTAAAACGTTAAATTTAATTATTTTGTCATTTAAAGATGTTTAGAGAACAACATAATATATCCCATAATACTCATCGTTCAATAATATGGAAGTGCAATAAATTGGAAATACTATTTTAGGAGTTTTTAAATACTTTTGCATTATGGGTATATGTAATGGGGAATTTCTGGAGAATATATTATTAGGGAATAGTGGATATCCATTCCTCAACTACAACTACCGAATGACACCATTCCAGAATTTTCAGACAGAAGTTGTGTTTTTATAATCCATCACAAATCCCTTCAAGAATTGTTATTGAAAGAACATTTGGTATTGTGAAGAGATTTCCCATTTTACCATATATAAATGAGATGCAAGTTACCTTTTATTCAAAGAATAATATCAGCTTGTTCAGTTTTACATATTGCAGTAGTACATAATAGAGAAAACGTTGAAATACTGGCAAATGAGTGTGCTGTTGATATTGATATAGAAGCTGTGGCAGTACATTTTCAACCAGGAGCTAATCTAATGCGACTAAATTGTGTGTGTGTTTGTTTAAAATTATTGTTCGACATTTAAAGCTAGCGCTTAAACTAATTTTATTTTTATTGGACTGCAGTTTGTTAATAAATTTATAAATAAATATAAATATTATATTGGTGACTGATTTTAAGTATTTTATGATCATTAGCAGTTTATAAATATATACATACATGCTATTGGCGTTTGATCTTTTATCCATTATGGCCCTCTCTTTCTTTTCACCTCTGGATAACTAGTTATCAGGAAGTTTATCTGACAGATTAGATACTAATAGATATCTGACAGAGAAAAACTTCCCGTTAACTAGTTATCCGGAGCTGAAAAGACAGATACTAAGGATACTGTTGTATAAACTTCCCAATAATTAGTTATCTGAAAATGAAAAGACCTCTAATCTGTCAGATAAACTTCCCGATATACAAAAAGATAATAGAAGAATTAAGCTTTATGCTGGTTTTTATTAATTTTTTTGGCAATGTTTAAATAAACAAATACTGATGGCATGAAATGGATCACGAACAAGGAGGAATGAAGAAGGAATTGGAGATTGTGTTTACCATTAAACGCATAAAACTGCAATATCTGGGACACATATGATAAATCAGCACCGTTACTCCCTGCTGCAGTACATATTGCAAGGTACAGTCAAAGGTAAGCGAAGACCTGGTAGAGGGAGAATATCAATGGAACTGTTTCGAATCGCAGCTAGCAAGGTTACGATTGCTATATGATTTCCAACATTCGAAACGGATAAGAACCAAAAGAAGAAGATGGCATGAAAATGAAAGTGTATTAATACTTTTGATTAAAAACTTTATAGATTCTAATCTATAAAAGATTAAATTTTCAAAAATAAATACTTGAACCTTTGTTTTATTTTGTTAACCTGTTGTTATATATCTGTTGAATAGAACTCTATTTTGAATCTAGAATTTTAACAAATCCTAACTTTCATTAAAATTTATTGATCTTATATCTTCAATAAATATTTATTTCTATAGAAAAATGTAAAACATATTGAGTTTAATAAATGAGTTACTGGTATTTTAAGTCTGATCATTGTAATTAGTAACAATTTAAAATTATTTAGGTAATATTCCTTTTTACAACTTCTTGTAATAACTCAAGCTTCAATAAAATGTTCTTTTCTATATTCGTTTGGGTCAAAACATCAATAATCTATATCTCAGAATATTAATTAGAGTTGTTTTTAATAAATAAAACCCAACATACAACTTTAATGATGAAAGTTTAATCAAATATCAATCCCACAATACATAAATTATCAATCCAAAGAAGCGACAAGATAAATTCAAAATACAAGTGAAGTTAGACCTTTCTTCACATTTTTGACACGTTATGTCAAAATAAAGAAACATTTATTAAAATAAAGGTGTCCTCTAATTTTCCTTAAATACAGGCGGCCTGTATTTTATTAAAAGACAAAAATAAAAGACGCAATACTGCGCATGCTTATATGTCAAAATAAAGGATCTTTTATTACAGGTCGACTTAAAAGACGTTGGCAATAACTCTCTATCAACTAATATAAGCATGCTTATGTTAGTCGATAAAAACTTAAGCAACTTTATGATAGAACTTCGCCAACTAGCATAGCAAAAAACAGAGATTTGTTACTGTTACAGCTATTTGATAAGTGGGTGATACCGGAGGAATATAACAGGTGGTATCGTATTTTACGATGCCAATGGCATCTTGTCAGATCCTGCTTTCAGTGACTAATCTGACGAGTAATACGCATAGTAATAGTATTTTCTTGTATCTATAACACGTTCAAAATAAATTTGTTTTTTCTATAAAACTGTCTATCACTTATGTAATAATATCCATATAACTACAAACAGCTCTAAATAAAATGTTCAGGGAAAACCAGTTAAATGTTATAATTATCGACTAATCCCTTAAAAACATTGCTATTAACTAGTTAAAGCCTCATATTCCGATCACAAAACTACAAAATATTATATTTGGTTTATTATATTTGTTATAAATGTGTTATTTTAAGGGTAACTGATTAATTTAGATTTACAGGTAAAACCAGGTAAGTGACCGCATCTCCATCTTAAATTTAGGTTTAATCAGCTAGGTGTCTTAACTTTTTTAAACTAATGATAGAATATCATTTCTGATATATGCATCTTTCACTAGAATACCGAATATAAAACACAAGTTGTCTTCTTAATTCAAAATAAAACACTAAACTTTAAAAACGTTTTTTCTCGGTTTGGGTATTTCGGCATTTACCTGGTTTTCGCAGTATACCGACGATATATTCTCGCAAATAATTCGAAAAGTGTTTACTTGGTGAAAAAACGGTTCTTTAAAACTCGTAGGTTTTGCAATATTTATCTTACCGTGAGTGAATGGAGTACCTAAATCGCAGTTCTACAGTTTTTAAACAATTGAACAAAACATTCAAATAAACATGCATTGAATTTCCTTGTTTAACCCTGTATAATGTAAATGTCTACACTTAAACAAGTTTCAAAAACTTTTTAATCTCCATACAGTTTTGAATAAGGTATTCAAACGTTAATTTGATTATAAAATGCGAGGTCATACACATCGGCTGACCGATTAGATATAATGAGACAACAGAACACTCCGTACCGTAAGTTGTCGGAAAAATACAAAGAATCAAAGGAAATTCAATTAATACTGAGTCTGTCAAATATGATTTTTGTTTACATTAATAGAATAATTCTGGACGATAATCGAAGACAGTATTTTATGTTCTATTATGTGTATGTACAAAGCACTTCTTGGAGTACTAAGACTTGTAACGATCATTTCAATTAGAGTGATTATTTCTAGTAGTAGAGACTGATATAAAGTATGAATTAAAAATATTCTTTGCTCACATCGTACAATAGAATATCACCATAAAACAATTGAATATCATCTTTTCTAAACAGGTTCTTGGTTGATTGTTTTGATCACGACTCTCAATTTATTGCTTTACATATTTTGTGGTAGGTAATATTGTTATCTGTCAACGCTACAACTTCGGTTTATTTGTTTATTGAAGTTTCTCAGACTAAGACTAGCTTTTCATTTTCTGCCGGTATACCCGATTGATAAAGATTTCTTCTAATCTCAATGATTTAAAGCTAACTGTCCATTTGAGAGAAAATCTAGAGTTTAGCCCAGAGCCGGATTTAAGACAATGGGGGCCCCTGGGCAGAATTGGTGTGGGGCCCCACCTCCTACCATTAACAAAAATGTTGTTATTGTTATAACTCTGGTATAGTCGGTTCGCTAAACTCAGACGCAACTGGCTAGATATTTTAGTCGATAATTTTTTTGTTTTTTGCCAATTTTGCAAAAATTGGCAAAATTACTAACTATTTAGTGATTATTAACTATTTAGTAATTATTTTTTGCCAATTTTACTAAAATTGGCAAAATTACCGACTAAAATATCTAGAAATTTGCGTCTGAGTTTAGCGAACAGACTATATACAGCCAACTACAGGGTTTTGCCTTTTAGAAATTAAAAAAAAATTTGATCTACTTTTATAAATATATTTTGAAATAATAAAAAATACAAAAGCTGTATCAGTAAAATATTAAAAATAAACAGAGTAAGATGTATGGTTAAAATCCGGGTACTTTTCGAGATTTTTTAATTGAAAATTCCTTGATTATATCGGAAATGTCAAGTTGCTTTAAGACATCGTGTTCAATACTCATTATAGAGAGATGATTTATAATACTCTTGGATCTATAATAGCAATAAAATTTTGAGTATTAAAATTCTCTGATTTTGTCATTTCAGTCTCTGGAGATGTTCCATAATCCAGTGGAGTCAGTCGAATATTCCTTAAAAGAATATAAATTCTTTAAGTGATCTAAGTGCCACTCCTGAATTAAGGCCAATATTTGGATTTTGGAGAATACGACTTTTGCTATTTATCCTCTCTAAGATTGCATTCTAAAATATTGCAAATATTCCTGTTTCCAGTAAACACATTCGATTATACAAACCATGTGCATCGCTACGAAATTTAAATTGTTGCTCATCGTCTTTTGAAATTTTTGATAATGCTCCTTTAATTTGACTATAACCTTTAACTAGCGATTTTGCGGCATCACTTCTAGATGACCATCTAGTAGTACATATTTACTTTTATAGAAACAATAAATAGGTTTGTTCTAGCAAACAGTCAAACTAGTCAGAAACCGTCAGCAAACAGTTGGTCAGTAGAAAACATAATAGAGTCACCAGTGCTATCCCCTCTACTCGCGCTGGTAAACTATTCGCTGATGGTTTCAAACCGTTTGAAACTGATGCTAAAACAAACCTATTATTTCTGTCATTGCGTTTCGGCGTTGCTCTCGAGACCCAACTTTTAAACATTCGATTAAAAAGTTGTATCTATGTATATGTAAAGGAAGTGAAAAATACATATAGTTCTTCTAAGAAATCAAAGAATGCTATGGCAGCAGGACAACACTCAGCTGCAGCTTTTGCAACTAAATTTAGAGGGTGGGCGGCACACTGAATCCACAACCCCAAAATATTATGTTCTCTAATTTTAGCCCGAACACCATTGTATTTTCCACTCATAACTGGCGCGTTGTCGTAGGACTGTCAATTACCTACAATTTTTGAAATCGATATCATGTTCTTGCAAGAATGTCATTAGAGAATTAAATATACCTTCTGCTCTATGACCGTGATTTGGCCAAAATATGAGAAACCTTTTAACAGGAGTAAAACCTTCTATGTAACGAAATATCACAATTAATTGGTTGACAAAAATTATTCTATGTGAATAATGTGCTGATTTTTTTACGTTTGGCGCTTTGTGGGCGCCCCCTTAAATCCGGCCCTGGTTTAGCCTCAAGGTGGTGTCCATTTTTTGATATCATTTGCGGTCTCGAGATCGGCATGAGAGACTCGCTGGTGACTTTAGTCTCGAGACCAAGAAAATTTCGTGTCGACTAGAGAGTCAACACGCAACCCGCTCTGTGACTTCATCGCGCGTGGCGCGTATTCGCGGTGTGCAAGTACTTGGAAGGGAAACGAGAAACTACCGTGCGCGAGTCGCGGAGAATATTGCAACTAACTTAAATAATTCATATTGTCAATTGAAATTGTCAAATTGACGTATATTTCATACCTTCTGTCATTGAAGCAGAAAAATCATATATTGCTCCACAATATTGATATGATATGCAATTATTATATAAAGGTAAATTTAATTAATTGTATTTTGCTTGCATTACTGCATTTTAATAGCTAATTTTATTTACTACATACAATTGTTTACGTTTGCATAGCATAACCTGCATCTTATTTTTTCTTCTTATTATTTTTTTGGACTATGGCCTTGACAATTATCCAGCAACCACGACTAATATAATTGGCCAATATAATTAAAAGTGCGAATAAAAGTACAGAGCGTAGAAATAGAGGTCGCTTTTCCGAACTTGCACGGTCCCAATACATATTTTCCTTATATTTTCATTCTTCAAAATGGATTCGCGTCAGTTACTAGCTTTTATAATTGCGTATACGATCGTGCCAAACCAAAAAAAGAAGTGTTGGATGAGAAAATGGGTGGATTGTCGAATTGACTTGGGAGCCTATTCAGCTCTCGTAGATAAGTTGTAGTTGGAGGATGCACAGGAATTGAAAAACTTTATTCGAATGTCTGCTGTGCAGTTTGGACTGCTTTTGGATTTATTAAAACACCAGATTTACCAGAATATAAATTTAAATTGTGTATCTTCCTTTGTATTTCGTTTGCATCACAGTTATTAAATTTTAATTGAAAACTTATCATACAAACTTATTTTTTTTTCGCGATTCCTGGAAACTTGTGATAAACATTTCATAAGAATTCTTTTTATTCGTAAGGAGAAATCAATTGCGAAATTTCATCACCGGTCCAAATGTTGCGCACTTCTTTTTTAGCAAGTCAATATTTACTTTTTCACTTAACACCAGTGGCGGTTCTTGATTTTTACAATAGGGGAGGCTATACCTAACTGTAAAATATCTAGACAAATTTGCACTAGCAAAAAAATCCGCCAAAAAATCTAATTTAGGACCCCATTTTTTTGACCATTTTTTATTTACATTTTATAATATGTATCATCATAATTCATAATTTCATAATATCGTATGTCTAAGAGCTGGGAGCGGATTTTGTGCGTGATAAGTAATATGGAAAAACCATACGGGGATATGTTGAATTAGTTGTGTACATGACTTTCACCAACGGCCGGAAACCAGAGTGGGGGCCGAGGGTAGTTATAAGGGGTCAAAGTCGCGGTTTTTATTATTTTTTTTATGACGCTCATGATCGAGATAGTGCACCAAAATTTGGGAGTAAGTAAGTCATGACGTACCTAAGTAAAATCTCTAGGGGCGCAACGCTGCGTGCCGACAAAGGGGTGGGAGTAGGGGTGAATATCATCAATATAAGGGTTTTTTTTGCGACGTTCGTGATTGAGATAGTGCACCAAAATTTGGGTATAAGTAGACCATGACATAAATAAGTAAAATCCCCAGAGCCGGAAACCAGAGTGGGGAGGAATGTAGTTATAAGGGGTCAAAGTCCCGTCTTTTATTATTATTTTTGTGACGCTCATGATCGAGATGGTGCACCAAAATTTGGGAATAAGTAGGTCATGACGTAACTAAGTAAAATATCCAGGAGTGGAACGCTGCGAGGCCGACAAAGGGGTCGGGCAAGGGTGAATATAAAAAAATGTAAGGGTTTTTTTGCGACGTTCGTGATTGAGATAGTGCACCAAAATTTGGGAATAAGTAGACCATGACATAACTAAGTAATATCCCCAGAGACGGAAACCAGAGTGGCGGACGAGGGTAGTTATAAGGGGTAAAAGTCGCGGTTTTTATAATTTTTTTTTGTGGCGCTCATGATGGAGATAGTGCACCAAAATTTGGGAGTAAGTAGGTCATGAGGTAACTAAGTAAAATCTCCAGGGGCGGAACGCTGCTTGGGGTACAAAGGGGTGGTAGGCAGGGGTGAGTATAAAAATATATGGGGGTTTTTTTGCCGTTCGTGATCGAGATAGTGCACCAAAATTTGGGAATAAATAGATCATGACATTACTAAGTAAAATCTCCATGGGCGGAACGCTGCTTGGGGGACAAATGTTGTGCCGGGTCACAAAAAAAAAGAATACACACTGCGACTTTGACCCCTTAAAACTACCCTCATCCCCAACTCTGGTTTCCGGCTCTGGGGATTTTACTTAGATAAGTCATGATCTACTTATTCCCAAATTTTGGTGCACTATCTCAATCTAGAACGTCGCAAAAAACCCCTTATATTTTTATATTCACACTACCCCCACCCCTTTATCGGCCACGCAGCGTTCCACCCCTGGAGATTGCACTTAGTTACCTCATGACCTACTTATTCCCAAATTTTGGTGCACTATCTCGATCATGAGCGACACAAAAAAAAATAATAAAAACGGCGACTTTGACCCCTTATAACTACCCTCGTCCCCCCTCGGGTTTCCGGCTCTGAGGATTTTACTTAGCTATGTCATGGTCTACTTATTCCCAAATTTTGGTGCACTCTCTCAATCACGAACGTTGCAAAAAACCCCTTATATTTTTTGTATTCACCCCTGCCCCACCCCTTTGTCAGCCACGCAGCGTGCCACCCCTGGAGATTTTACTTAGTTACGTCATGACCTACTTATTCCCAAATTTTGGTGCACCATCTCGATCATGAGCGTCACAAAAAAAATAATAAAAACGGCGACTTTGACCCGTATAACTACCCTCGTCCCCCACTCTGGTTTCCGGTTCTGGGGATTTTACTTAGTAATGTCATGGTCTACTTATTCCCAAATTTTGGTCCACTATCTCAATCACGAACGTCGCAAAAAACTCTTTATATTTTTTATATTCACCCCTACCCCCACCCCTTTGTCGGCAACGCATCGTTCCGCCCCTAGAGATTTTACTTAGCTACGTCATGACCTACTTATTCCCAAATTTTGGTGCACTATCTCGATCATGACCGTCAAAAAAAAATAATAAAAACCGCGACTTTGACCCCTTATACTACCCTCGGCCATCACTCTGGTTTCCGGCCGTTGGTGAAAGTCATATACACAACTAATTCAACATATCCCCGTATAGTTTTTCCATATTACTTATCACGCACAAAATCCGCTTCTATCTCTCCGACTACATGTTAAAGATAGTTAGTTTAATAATTGTAAAAGTGTATTACCAAAGTTTGTGTCGTATATTTGTTAACAATTCTATCTCTGTAAGTAGATATGCATATCAAAATAAATACAGATTTGAAGTTTTGCAGTCCATACAGGTTGAAGGTTCACATTTTTTAAGATACTCAACTGATTTTTTTTAATTCTAAAAGCGGCCTACTGCGAATCCAAAAACACGGTAAATTACCGATATTTTTCTTTGCATTGCAGATATCGGAAAAAGTTATTTGAACAAGTTGTTCCAAATATTATTCTAATCCCACATACCAAATTTCATCACAAAATTCGCACTTTTAGTTTTTCCATTATTTGTAGTCAGGATTCTAAAATCGGAGAGGAGGCTGCTGGCCGATCAGCCGCCCTTGCCCAATCTCCGGGCAGCGTGTGCGTTAATTCGCACTTTTAGGGCCGGTATTTCCAACCTCACTTAAGCCAAAGCTTACTTTAAGCCTTTGCTTAAGCTTAGATGCCTGTATTTCCACTTCAATTTGAGGCTTAAGCCTATGCTTAAACCAAATAATTTTAAGCTCGCACGGGAGTTGGTTTAAGCCTTTGCTTAAAATTTGTTTTCTGTTTTTTGAGGTTATTTCTATAGATTATCAATTATAGAGTTATTTTGAAAACCAACTTTTGAGTAGTAACGTTATTATTAGATTATTAAATAATAATCTAATAATCTATTAATTTATTAATCGTAATAACGATTAATAGAATTCTTACTACTTTTGGAAGGTGTAGGTACATAAAAATTATTTATTTCTACCATGCTTGGTAGGTATATTTATTTTACAAAAATAAACTTACATTCCAATTTGACATTTCCTATATTCCTATATATGCAATAAACAAAATTACAAAGACGGATCTATTGCTTATGCAACATAACAATAAAAATATAACCAGAGAAAATATAGACAATAAACTAACAACACATGTACCATGCACACAAAATTAAGTGAAGTAAATGACATTGATACAGATGACCAGATAAAATTAAATGTCAACAGTAGTGGTTTTTACCTCAGAACAGTTAGTTCTGGCATTTTGACGTATTCAGAGGTACCAAATCAATTAACTTTACAGTTGAGCATCAGTTTAGTTAAGGAAGTGATGGAAATACGGCACCCAGCTTAAGCTTCTCCTTAACTTTTGACATAGGCTTAGCTAACTAAGCAAAAGCTTAAATAGCTATTGAAATACCGGCCCTTTTAGTTTTTTCATTATTTTGTAGTCAGGACTCTAAAATTGGAGCGGAGGCTGTTGGCCGGAATATCTCACTGAATAATGCTCCGCGCAGCCCAGCAGCGTTTAAGGAGACCCGGTCTCCTTAGAGCTGCATTATCGCTTAAGCGTTGGTTTCCTCGAAAGCGGCACCGACCAACTGCGACCGTACCACTGCGATGAATTACGTCAGATTACGCTGAAAAATTCAAGATTCTTCACAGCGGCAATGGAATGTGCAAGCTCAGCAAGCGGTGGCTTCCAACGCATCCTTGGAAACCAACGCTATTATTTTGCGTGGTACAGTTTTTTATGACGTCATTCATCGCAGTGTTGCGGTCGCAGTTGGTCGGTGCCACTTTCGAGGAAACCAATGCTTTATGTGATGAAATTTGGTATGTGGGGTTAGAACATTATTTGGAACAACTTGTTCAAATAACTTTTTCCGATATCTCTAACCCGAAGCAAAATAGCAAAGTAAACAAAACAGCGTAGCATGTGTAAAAAATTTATGGGGAGGCTAAGCCTCCCTTGCCTCCTCTGGCCAGCCGCCACTGCTTAACACCAACCTGAGACTAGTCTCAGCTATTCTGGTATAGACAGAAGACTGGAGATTAGATCTCGAGATCATAAATAAGCATGTCCACTTGTGACAAGCGCAGTCTCGGCGACAAGTCACAACTACTTATCTCTAAGGCTACGGCTCCACGAGCGAGAAATTGACGCTAGCAGTAGCCGTAAAACGAACTTAAGGTTCCGCGGAACGGAATAGGAATAGCCGAACTGTACCGACTACAGGACTTGTGCGTAGTCGGTTCAGTTCGGCTATTCCTATTCCGTTCCGTGGAACCTTAAGTTCGTTTTACGGCTACTGCTAGCGTCAATTTCTCGCCCGTGGAGCCGTAGCCTAAGAGTTCTCTCATACCACAACCACCTTTACTTTACAAGCCATGAAGAGAAAAAGGCAACGTCGCAATTGATGACGTCGGCAGTCTGACTTTCGGACTACCGCTTTCGAAACCACGATTTTAAAGTACAAATTCAAGTAAAATTTATAGTATTTTTAGAGTCAAACAGGAAAATATATTAATTAGAAGCTTTTACAAAATCAAATTAAAAGTAATTTCTTATAAGTAACGTTTATTATACAAAAAAAAACAAACAATGGCAAGAATATGTGTAAAATACTTTATTTTAAATAAATAATATCTTATTTTAAAATATATACAAAATATCGCTAGAAATAAGTATAAAAACAATTGCTCACAATGTTTGATGTGCATTGTTGGGGTTTAGAGTAGATAACTTTCTTTTTTGTTTTCGCCCTTATCGTTATTTTTCTTTTTATACTTTTTTGAAGATTCATTACTTTGATGGCTGCTATTTTTGTATAATTATTTAAAACAATATTACACATAATTTTTATAACAGCAGAATAAACTTTGAAGGCGTTTTCCCCACATTCACACTAAAATTCAAAATTTAAGTGAAATCCTTCATGCTGTTGTAAACTTTTCATTACCAAAGATCATAATAACATCAGGTGACAATAATTGTTTTTTAAAAATAATTTTTTAAGATTGGGATTGTTAATAATAAATTCAAATGTAGAACAAAGGTGATAATAAATAAATTTTAGTGAATCAGTTGCTAAGCACAAACCACCCCTTTGCAAATAATCAGTAATCTGCTCCAGTTGTCTCTCCTTTACTATAAAAAACAAGCTGTTTGAACTAGAATCATCTTAATAACATACCTTTTAAAGCTCTTTATAATTTGTAGCACGAAATATTGTAAAATCTTTCAGTTTCTCTGTAAATTTGGTGAATATTGTATCGTATACAAACAAGTGAGAACTGACAGACTAACCGGTCTACCATTAGATGTTGCCAAGATTCAACTTCATTTCTTGTTAAGTAAAGGTGGCTATGCTCATACTCATACAAATTGGTGAGTGCAGTCACCGAACAACGTTGTTCGGTGGTGCAGTCTCGGGCGAGACTGCTCTCGAGACTATTTTGTCTCAAATGGATACTTATCTTAATGTTGTTTTCCGCTGTTTCCGCTTCATATATTGTGCATATAGGCAACAAACGCATAATTAGTTAAATCATGCTAAAAATATATCAGGGAGTAGTCAACTCAACATACAATACTGCACAAACAACAATATAAAACTTTTTCCACCTTCCCCCAGGGCCGGTGATAACGGGCCTGCAAGGGATGCACTGCAGGCGGGCGCCGCCGCCGTTGGTTAGGGGGCGCCATAATGAGCTTTTTTCTGCTGGTGTTACACAAAATACTGATTTTAAATAACCAAAGGGCGCCTATGCTAGTTTTGCAGGCGAGCACCTTATACCCTAGCACCGGTACTTCTGACACTAGTTTAGCAAAAAAATGGTAATCATTTCCAGTAATACATACCTACAACTTATAGACGATGCTCATACTTTCAATATTAGTAATTTT
Source organism: Diabrotica virgifera virgifera (assembly GCF_917563875.1). Classification (NCBI taxonomy): domain Eukaryota; kingdom Metazoa; phylum Arthropoda; class Insecta; order Coleoptera; family Chrysomelidae; genus Diabrotica; species Diabrotica virgifera. The sequence continues at coordinate 197,859,898 of NC_065448.1, read as the reverse complement.
GCTGATAAGGCATCGATCAACAATATAACCTTGATCTAAAAATGTAGTCTAAAAGATATATTGTTTAAAAAACTGTATCCAAATAAACAATGTTGCAATATAACCGATATTATTGCCTTATTTTAAATTGAAATACCTACTTTTATTTGTTGCATTTTGTTGGATACGAATCGTATATTAATCCTATAGTCCAAGAACCGAAGCTTTTCACCTCACAATTTTTACAGAATGGATCGATTTGCTTGAAATCTTGAAAATTTAAGAATAAGTAGTGGATAGTCCAAGGATCAAAATCTATATGATGCCGAAAGTCGCTTTTACCATGGGGGTGGTTGCTACCCCATCTAAAGGGTGGAAATTTTTTATTATATTTTGACCGCAAAAGTTGATAAAAATATTCATTTTAAGCAAGAAATGTTCTATACATTTTTTTGATAAAATTAATAGTATTCGATTTATTCGCTATCGAAAGTGTTAGTCTTACATCGAAAAAATCAATGTTTTTCGATAATACTCATTTACGATTCACTCAATTTTTGCCGTAGAAAAAATTTTTCCAAACCAAGTTCTTGGGAAATAAATAACCTACAATTTCATATTTAAACATTTTTCCGTATCTCTGGTGCTAATCTTTCTATTCTGAAGAAAATGACATTTTTTACCAAACTACAAAAATTCGTTATTCGCTTTTAACTCCAGTCTTTTAAAAACTAATCATTCTAATCCAGAGAAACTTCTAGCATCTATTAATAATACATAAATAATGAAGAGTGAAAAAGACATATGAAGAGTACAGGGGAAAAACAAGGAATGTCACATTTTATACATATTGAGATAAACACCAATAAGGTTTAATTCTTATGATATCTAAAAACTACTTATGAGATTCTTAGCAGAATTCTATCAATTATTAGTCTATAATCTTAATATAATAATAATCTATATTAACTTAATAATTTAATAATGCACCAAAAAACTGCTAATATTCCTTATTTTAGTCCAGTGGCGTGCGGACAATCCTGGTCCTTCGCCTTTATACAAATTCTTAAAAAATTTATATAGACTGATATTTCTGGTTATTGTTCTGAATCGATAGTCTAGTTCTAGTTGATAGTACTCAGTTTTTGCTACCACATGGCGAGAAAAGCCAAAATTCATGAAAAAGTGACATTCCTTGTTTTTCCCCTGTACTCTTTATATGACTAAAAACATCGCTAACTAACATTATTATGCTTTCAATAGGATTTCTCCTTTTTTTTCAAAAAAAATATATTGATTTTTTAACCGTAACTTTTTAATTTTTTATCTTAAGTTTTAATTGTCAATAGCTCACCCAATTTTTGCCGTAGAAAAAATTTGTGCAAACCAGGTTCTTGGAAATTAAATAGGCTACAATTTCATATTTAAATATTTTTCGTATCTCTGATGCTAATCTTTCTGTTCTGAAGAAAAGGCCATTTTTTCCAAACTACAAAAAATCGTTATTTGCTTATCTGTTTTTTTTTTAAACCAATCATTCTAAGGCGGTCAAACTTCTAAAACCTATTAATAATACATAAATAAAGAAGACCAAATAATGTCAATCACCAATATTAATTAGGGTGGTGATTAGTAGGTTGCTTCCAATCACTTTTTCGCTGAAAAAAATAGGGACTGACATTCTTTTCATTATAAGTCACTCAATTTTTGAGCTCGATACTTTTTTTATTTCTGGAGATAGATATTTTATAATAATTTAAATTAGTTTGAACAAGTTATCCTCGAAAAATGCATAGCTTTCCCGTCTTTTGACTTTGAAACTGCAATATTTAGCATTTGACGAAGAAGAGCTAACATAATAAAGTGTAGCTCGATTACTATTGGTCTTAAAGAAAATTAAAAAAAAAACGGTTTTGTTTATTTTTTAAAAGGTACATTTTTGTTAAGTAAAGTTGTTTTGATAAAACGAAAACTTTTGGAGTTATTAGCAGAAAACTTATTAAAAACATTGATTTTTTCGATATAAAACTTTACACTTTCGATAGCGAATAAATCGAAAACTGTTAATTTTATCAAAAAAGTATAGAACGTTGTGGTAGGGGAGCCCAAGCGGGGATTTCTGCAGTTACTCGAGCGCGTCAGATTATCATATGGTGAGAAACCTGGTACCCTGCAGATGTACCTCTACTATATATTGGCTCTTAACACAGGGGAGTTCGTTAAGGGGGGCCCGAAAAAAAAATCTATCCTTAAAAAAACTCGAAATTGTCAGATTAAGATAAGGTAAGTTAAGTACATGCAAAAGAGTGTATATTTCAAAAATCTGACGATTTGAGCCGGGCGTAAGGAAATGGGTGAGTCCCAAAGTTTCACAAGTAAAAAACGAATATTTCGCGAAATGAATGACAGATCGAAAAACTAAAAAATACGTACTCAATATTTTTTTAAAATCTATCGAATGATACCAAACACGACTTCCCAGGGAGAGGGGTGGGGAGTAAATTTATTATTTTAAATACGTCTCCCGCGATATTTCGCGAAATGAATATCAGATCGAAAAACTGTAAAATACACTTATTCAATATTTTAAAAAAATATATCTAATGGCACCAAATACGACCCCCCATGGAGGTGGGACGGGGGGTTACTTTAAAATCTTAAATAGGAGCCCCCATTTTTTATTGCAGATTTGGATTCCTTACGTAAAAATAAGTAACTTTTATTCGAAACATTTTTCCGAATTATGGATAGATGGCGTTATAATCGGAAAAAACGATTGTTAAAAATGGAAAATTAAATTAAAAAATGGCAAGCGCCCGCTAAAATGGAAAACTTTACTTAACTTTTTTTGGTTTTAGGACCTACTCTTCACAACCCAATAGGTCCCCATAACGCTCGAGTGACTGCACATTTAGCATACTTTGCTCCCCTACCATTGAATGTTTTTGCCAACTTTTGCGGTCAAGATATCATAAAAAATTTCCACACCCGAGATGGGGTGACAACCACCCCCATGGTAAAAGCGCCTTTCGGCATCATATAGATTTTGATCCTTGGACTATCCTCTATTTATTCTCAAATTTTCAAGCAAATCAATCCATTCTGTAAAAAATTGCGAGGTTTTGTCCTATTTTAAGCTTCATTACTTGGACTACTACGGTGAAATTTTTATTATGTAGCACAAAATAGATTACGTGATAATTAATAAAAGGTATAGGAATGCTATTATAAAGGTTTCTGCATTACCTGGAGCAGACATAGGATCCGAACACAATCCCTTACCTAGTTGCAAACCGAGGCTTGATACAGCAAAAAAGACATGATTAAACATTAGAATACTCAAAAACAACGATACAAGAGAAGTATTATAATATATTATATAGAAAAAATTAACAATAAAAGAATCATTTGATGATGTGAACAGCACTTTTTTTCTCCAAAATAAAACAACTAGGTACCAAGAACGAGTGGATCACAGAAGAAATATTAGAGATGATGGAACACGAACACCGCAGGTAATGTAAGATCAGACAGGACTAAGTTCTAAGTTGTACCAAACCAAAATATACCCAGCAAAATTCGTAAATAAATTATAGCGGCGAGGGAGATCTGGATGACTACACTTTGCACCGAATCTGAAAATGTATACGAGTGTTTCAATAATAATAATTGTCCATATTTATATAGTGGAGTCAATGAAGGTTTTCACCTCCGATTTCGTTGAACCTCCATCGATTTTCATGAAAATTGGTACGTATGTAGAGAATACCTCAAGAAACAAAGGTGACATGGTGCCAACTTGCGCTTTTACCCTGGGGGTGGATGCCACCCCTTCTCGGGGGTGGAAATTATTTTATTAAAAATAATACCACTAATCGATAGAGGGATAAATTTTAAGTAAAATTTGTTATATAAAGTTATTTTAATAAATCAATAGTTTTTGAGTTATTAAAGATCAAAAGTTTTGATTTTTCCTGAAAAAAATCCATATTTTAAAGCAGTTTGTCATAAATAACTCAAAAACCATAAGTTTCTTCAAAAAAGTTGTTGTTACCAAAATCGAAGACAACGTAAAAATAAATAAGCTCCTTATTCGAAAAATCCTTTATTACATATACAAAGTGAGTTATATGCAATTGAATGTATATTTTTTTCCGCGAGTACTCAAATCTTAGTATTCAAGCTTAAATAACAGGAAAACGATGCACTTTGTTAAATAGAGATACTAAACATTTTAATAAAGTACTTAAAGGTAACTATCAAAAAGCTATATAAGAAGTCGATAGCATCAAAATTAAGCAAGTTATGATGGAAATAAGACGACCCTTTCAGATTTTTTAGGGAAGAATGGAAAATGAAACCTACGTCATTTCCACAAAAATTAAAATTTATAGTAACCCATTTAAAACTTTATTTATTTTAACATGAGTAATAACTTCAACAATTTTGACCGGTTTAGAATGCATATTTTTGAAAAAAAAATACTATTAAAAAAAATTTGAATTTTTCAAATTTTCGTGGAGTTCATTTTCTTTTGATAATAACTCCAAAAATACTCGATATACTTAAAAAATGGTCAGACATCTTTGCCAATCATAAAACTCGAAAAGCACCTGTATTTTAAAAATTTTCTTTATTCTCTAATATACAGTATGGTGCTAATGAAAGGAATAAAAGGAATAAAGGCAACTTTATGAAAAAATCCCGAAAAAGGTCGATTTTTATTTTTAAATTATAATATTTTGGCATATATGTCATACTAGTGACGTCATCCGTCTAGGCGTGATGACGTAACCGATGATTTTTTATATAGGAATAGGGGTCGTGTGCTAGCTCATTTGAAAGGTCATTCAATTCTCGATTCAGTAGTATAAGTATTTACATGATTACTTGTACAGGGCGTCCAAAAAATAATTTTAATTCAATTATTTAACAAAAAAAAGAAGAATGTATGTAATTTATTTAACTCAAAATACATTTGACTGTTGCCCGAAAACAGAAAAAATGTTTATTTCAGAAATAAACATTGCTTTTCGATTAAATTCAATGTTCAAGCCAGCTCCCGCCAGCCACCTGCCTCTTGGAAGCTTGAACATTTAATTTAAGCGAAAAGCAATGTTTACTTGTAATATAAAAATTGCTGTCTGATTTCTGACAGCAGTAAAATGTATTTTTAATAAAATAAATTACATACATTCTTGTTTGTTTTGTAAAATAATTTAATTTAAAATTTTATTTTTTACACCCTCTATAAATAATTATGTTAGTGTTTATATTACTGAATAGAGAATTGAATAACCTTTCAAATGAGCTAGCACACGATCCCTATTCTTATTTAAAAAAAATAATCGATTACGTCATCACGCCCAGTTGGATGACGCCACCAGTATGACATATATGACAAAATATAATAATTTAATAATAAAAATCGACCTGTTTCGGAATTTTTCCTTAAAGTCGCCGGTTTACGAAATACCGAATTTATTCCTTTCATTTGCACCATACTGTATAATAATCAAAATTTAATAAAATTTATTTTTTATTTGAAATGTTTCTCATTATTTATTTATTATTGATAATTTTATTTGTTATAAAAACTAAACAATTTTTTTCGCTCTTCACTTTTTGCGGGAGGCCCGCTTTTCACTTGTTACCGGGGCCCGCTCATCCCTCTCGGCTACCCTGTCCACAACTACTGTTCACCTTCTCTTTTATAGATTACTCCTGAGTCAAAAAACATTCGGATGTGCATTTCTTTACGATTTGATAAATACGAAGATGAAGGTGCAGTTGTCAAAACTTTAAACGCGTTTTTCTCAAAACTACTTTTTCGAATGTGGTGGACATTGTAACTAAAAAACTACTCGACCGATCCACCTGAAATTTTGCATAGATTTTTTTAGACATTTCGTGCTTTTGAGATATTTGTTTTTATGCTTATTTTTTGTTTAGATATAATAAATATGTTGATTTTCAACCTTTTGTTACAAAGAATTTCGTTTTTTTGACTTCCGAGTGATACCATGAACCCAAAAATCGTTAAAAACAATAAAACTCGACAGCGTTACCTCGAGAAACTCATAAACTAATAAAATCTCTTTGAATTTTTTGTGTCACATAATTCAGTGACGAGTTCTGATGTCCACCGCAAAATGCAGTGTTGGCTTATTTTTCAATGTTTCAATTTGGATATTCTGTGACTTAATATGCTCATTTAATTTAAAAATGAAATAAGTGTACCATAGTTAAAAAAAATCACAAAAATGTGTTTGAAATGTTGATTTCAAACCATACCTTCCCCTTAAAGCGTCCTTGATTATTTTTTAAAGATTTTTGGGCCGATAGGAGTGGATACTTGTGCGGTTTGTTTTCCTTTATTGCGATGAAACGTAATCAGTTTTTGATAACAGTGAAACAACATACACAATCACGACTTTACCTTTAATTTTTATTGTGTCTGATTTGAAACACATCGTTCTTACTCCATGGAAATAATGTGTTCAGGACTTTAAATAATCCAGTTATCCGACAACGTTTTTAGTTATTGTAGAGCTATAGGAAAAAAACCTACCTGTTTCCTGCCAAGGGTTCGGGGCCGTTTTTTAATTATTAACCACTTATTGCAATAAACGCGATTTGATCAATTTTTTGCACCCTATTAAGGTACTTGTACACTTTAGAAGACCAAAAATAAGCATTTTTTCAACATTTTTTTTCTCAGAACCTTTATTAAAAATGAACATGAAACTTTTTACATATTAATATCCAACTCTTAGAGAGTCCAACTCTTAGAGAGTATCTTTTTCCATTTATACAGGTATACTAATATTGTAGAGGGCGCCAAAGTCGAGGCTTCGAAAACAAGTAGTTGCGATGGCGGACAGTTAATCTCAGGATTGGGATCTCTGAAACAAAAAAATCGTACGGCATTTGAAAAAGGAAGGTTTCTTACGTGACAATTTACCACCGTTAGTGAAAAATTCCGCAAAAAAAGATTTTACGCAAATTTTAAAAAATGTTGTGAAAAAATCGCCCGTTTTTCTTCAGTTTTTCATGTTTAAAAATATTTAGTTTTTATTTTTTCGTAAAATTGTGGTAAATTGTCACGTAAGAAACCTTCCTTTTCCAAATGCAGTGCGAGTTTTTAACATTTTTCGAGGCCTCGACTTTTGCGCCCTCTACAATATTAGTGTACGTGCGTAAATGAAAAAAGATATATTTTTGTACTCTCTAAGAGTTAGATATTGATATACAAAAAGTTTTGTTAATTTTTAATAAAGGTACTGAGAAAAAAATTCTTGAAAAAAATGATTATTTTTGGTATTCTAAAGCAGGGGTGGGCAAAAGCCGGCCCGCGGGCCGGATCCGGCCCGTTGAGAAATCCCGCAAGCAATTTTTTTTTAACAGCATAGGCGCAATGCTTTTAAATGGATTCATTTTTTTCGAATCCTGTTAAAACTAATAAGTATTTAAAAAAAATTTAAACGCTGAATGAAATATTACATTATTGTCGAGGGCCGAAAGTCCCTGAAAACTTCTATGTTTAATTTAATAAGTCACAGGGGTAAAAAAAGATAAAATTTAATGTGTTTTTTAATTTCAAATATGTCATTCAAAAGAAACTGTTTGTTTATTCTAAGGGATTTTCGGCCCTCGGTAATAATGTAATCTTTCATTCTGCGTTTAAATTTTTCAAAAATATTTATTAGTTTTCTCATGATTCGAAAAAAAAAAGAAATGCATTTAAAAAGCATTGGTCCGAAATTTTGCGCCTACGCTCTTCATCTCTTTTATGCGATTTCAGAGTTCAATGAAATGAATCTCTATCTTCTGCTTTTCTTTAAAGGCATCTATATTTAACCCGATCCAGGCGGAAATATTTTTCGGCCAAGGTATTTGTCGTCTACCAGGACACTTTTCCTTTGATTTTACCCTTCATAATCAGCTGTTGCAACAACTTACAACAACATACTATCATTTCTAAGTATGTGCCCTTTCTCCTTGCTGTCTTTCTCCTTTTAATGATGGTCAAAAGTTCTATGTTCCTGTTATATTCTGTGCAACACCATTTCGTCGTTCATAATATGATCGGTCCATGGTATTTTCAAGATTCTCCCTAAAAAGTCACATCTCAAAAGCTTCCAGCTTTCTCATTAAGTCCAATAAGCGAGAATAGAGTGGACATACCATTTTTATTATTATCCCGGTTTTTTATAGGGTTCTCCGCCTTCCGGTTCCCAGTTTCCAGCTTCGTCCGTCCATCGTTAAGTTCGCCAGGGTGAAGGTTCCTTTTTGACATTACTTTCTGAATGCCACAGAGCTATGATTGTTTCGGCCCTGCTCTCTTCTTTCCCTTGGTGTCAATTTTAAAATTTGTTTTGGCAGCCTGTCTTCGTTCATTCTTTCTACATGACCATACCAGATCAGTTGTCTCCTTTGAATTTCGTCGACGATGGTTGACTTGACATAACGTTTTACCATCCGATATCAGATTTGCAGATTGAATCTTTGGTTATTCAGAAATTTCCTTATCTTCATAAAGGCTGCTCTTGAATTTCTGTTCATTTTTATCTGGATCCTTGTTATGGCGTAATATAATGGACCACATTAAAAATTTCGTAATTTTACTGGGAACATGTACACCCACACCCAACTATGACAATTTATTATTAGTATTAACGATTATTAACAGTCAAATGTCTTTGTCCAAATGTTTTAAAATGATACTTATAGTATTTTTGTCAAAAAAATTTCTTGGTCAGAGAAAAACCTCCACCAAAACATTAGCGTGTGCGCAGCGTATATACTGGGTATAGGTCTCCGGCCCGGGAGATATTTTGAAAATTTCATTTCGGCCCGCGCTTAAAAGTATTTGCCCACCCCTGTTCTAAAGTGTACTAGTACCTTAAAAAGCTAAATACATAGTTGACATAAAATTACAAATTTTGATGTAAATTAGAACAATAAAAAAAGCTTCAAAATGGCGATTTTTTGAAAGTTAAAAAGTCAATTTGTTATTTCGCAAACTCCAAAATAAGGCAAAATCGTTATTTGTTAATAACCATTATTAAAATTAACTCAGGACTTTGGTATTTCACCCAAAGTTGCGTATTCGGATTCTTAACCAACCCTCAAAATTTGAGAACGATCCATCAATTAGTTTAAAAGTTATTCTATTTGTTAATCCCAGAGACTTTTTTTGAATAATATTAGTCAGAAACTAATGTGGGTACCAAATGAAAGTAGAATATGTACTATCAATATTAAAAAAAGATGCAAAATGTTTTTATTATAATCAAAAATCTTAATGCAAAATTATTGACATTTTTAGTTATTAACATTTAGAAAAACTTTAAAAATATTCTCCATAGAAAAAAATCTTTTTACATATAAATATTCGAAAATCTGATCATTTTCCCATTTTGAAAGAAATCTATAGTTATTCTGTGATGATTAAGACAAAATGTAATATTTTTTTAATTCCCACTAATTTGTTTACAATAATTAAAAAAAGTAATTAGTTTCATTTTACAGATAAAGTTTTATCATGCATTAGACGATTAATTGGAATTTAATCAAATTTTATTCACAATTTTACTAAAAACACAGATTACGTTTCGAGGTCCAAATCGGATGCCGTTGTCAAAATACAAAAAATATTGTGGCTTATTTCCCATTAAAAATAGTTAATTTTTTTTATTAAACAAATTTTAAATTAATATTATTAAAACATTGCATATTTGTAATACTCTTAGAGAGTACAAAAATATATCTTTTTTCATTTACGCACGTACACTAATATTGTAGAGGGCGCAAAAGTCGAGGCCTCGAAAAATGATGGCGGACAGTTAATCTCAGGATTGGGATATCTGAAACAAAAAACTCGCACTGCATTTGGAAAAGGAAGGTTTCTTACGTGACAATTTACCACAATTTTACGAAAAAAATAAAAAATAAATATTTTTAACCATGAAAAACTGAAGAAAAACGGGCGATTTTTTCACAACATTTTTTAAAATTTGCGTAAAATCTTTTTTTTGCGGAATTTTTCACTAACGGTGGTAAATTGTCACGTAAGAAACCTTCCTTTTTCAAATGCCGTACGATTTTTTTGTTTCAGAGATCCCAATCCTGAGATTAACTGTCCGCCATCGCAACTACTTTTTTTCGAAGCCTCGACTTTGGCGCCCTCTACAATATTAGTATACCTGTATAAATGGAAAAAGATACTCTCTAAGAGTTGGACTCTCTAAGAGTTGGATATTAATATGTAAAAAGTTTCATGTTCATTTTTAATAAAGGTTCTGAGAAAAAAAATGTTGAAAAAATGCTTATTTTTGGTCTTCTAAAGTGTACAAGTACCTTAATAGGGTGCAAAAAATTGATCAAATCGCGTTTATTGCAATAAGTGGTTAATAATTAAAAAACGGCCCCGAACCCTTGGCAGGAAACAGGTAGGTTTTTCCTATAGCTCTACAATAACTAAAAACGTTGTCGGATAACTGGATTATTTAAAGTCCTGAACACATTATTTCCATGGAGTAAGAACGATGTGTTTCAAATCAGACACAATAAAAATTAAAGGTAAAGTCGTGATTGTGTATGTTGTTTCACTGTTATCAAAAACTGATTACGTTTCATCGCAATAGAGGAAAACAAACCGCACAAGTATCCACTCCTATCGGCCCAAAAATCTTTAAAAAATAATCAAGGACGCTTTAAGGGGAAGGTATGGTTTGAAATCAACATTTCAAACACATTTTTGTGATTTTTTTTAACTATGGTACACTTATTTCATTTTTAAATTAAATGAGCATATTAAGTCACAGAATATCCAAATTGAAACATTGAAAAATAAGCCAACACTGCATTTTGCGGTGGACATCAGAACTCGTCACTGAATTATGTGACACAAAAAATTCAAAGAGATTTTATTAGTTTATGAGTTTCTCGAGGTAACGCTGTCGAGTTTTATTGTTTTTAACGATTTTTGGGTTCATGGTATCACTCGGAAGTCAAAAAAACGAAATTCTTTGTAACAAAAGGTTGAAAATCAACATATTTATTATATCTAAACAAAAAATAAGCATAAAAACAAATATCTCAAAAGCACGAAATGTCTAAAAAAATCTATGCAAAATTTCAGGTGGATCGGTCGAGTAGTTTTTTAGTTACAATGTCCACCACATTCGAAAAAGTAGTTTTGAGAAAAACGCGTTTAAAGTTTTGACAACTGCACCTTCATCTTCGTATTTATCAAATCGTAAAGAAATGCACATCCGAATGTTTTTTGACTCAGGAGTAATCTATAAAAGAGAAGGTGAACAGTAGTTGTGGACAGGGTAGCCGAGAGGGATGAGCGGGCCCCGGTACAAGTGAAAAGTGGGCCCCCCGCAAAAAGTGAAGAGCGAAAAAAATTGTTTAGTTTTTATAACAAATAAAATTATCAATAATAAATAAATAATGAGAAACATTTCAAATAAAAAATAAATTTTATTAAATTTTGATTATTATACAGTATGGTGCAAATGAAAGGAATAAATTCGGTATTTCGTAAACCGGCGACTTTAAGGAAAAATTCCGAAACAGGTCGATTTTTATTATTAAATTATTATATTTTGTCATATATGTCATACTGGTGGCGTCATCCAACTGGGCGTGATGACGTAATCGATTATTTTTTTTAAATAAGAATAGGGATCGTGTGCTAGCTCATTTGAAAGGTTATTCAATTCTCTATTCAGTAATATAAACACTAACATAATTATTTATAGAGGGTGTAAAAAATAAAATTTTAAATTAAATTATTTTACAAAACAAACAAGAATGTATGTAATTTATTTTATTAAAAATACATTTTACTGCTGTCAGAAATCAGACAGCAATTTTTATATTACAAGTAAACATTGCTTTTCGCTTAAATTAAATGTTCAAGCTTCCAAGAGGCAGGTGGCTGGCGGGAGCTGGCTTGAACATTGAATTTAATCGAAAAGCAATGTTTATTTCTGAAATAAACATTTTTTCTGTTTTCGGGCAACAGTCAAATGTATTTTGAGTTAAATAAATTACATACATTCTTCTTTTTTTTTTGTTAAATAATTGAATTAAAATTATTTTTTGGACGCCCTGTACAAGTAATCATGTAAATACTTATACTACTGAATCGAGAATTGAATGACCTTTCAAATGAGCTAGCACACGACCCCTATTCCTATATAAAAAATCATCGGTTACGTCATCACGCCTAGACGGATGACGTCACTAGTATGACATATATGCCAAAATATTATAATTTAAAAATAAAAATCGACCTTTTTCGGGATTTTTTCATAAAGTTGCCTTTATTCCTTTTATTCCTTTCATTAGCACCGTACTGTATATTAGAGAATAAAGAAAATTTTTAAAATACAGGCGCTTTTCGAGTTTTATGATTGGCAAAGATGTCTATAATTTTCGAAAAATCGCATGATTTTACCAATCATTATCAATGCACAAAGTTGCTAGGCCAGTTAACCGATCCTATTTCATTGTAGATCTCATAGCATTTTTAATACGAGAAAGACAACTAAAGAATCTTTCCTCTTCAGCGGGTTAAATTGCTTAATTGCTTAAGAATCTTTCCTCTTCAGCGGGTTAAATTGCTTAATTGCTTAAACAATCTATAACAATATTAACTATTTCACAGCGAAATATTTCGTCGGGCTCAAAATTATCAGTCGCGTTACTACTAGGCCCAGGCAAATCATTAAAAAATCTGGCAAGCTTCTTGCGCCGTTATTTAATCCGGTCAACTTAGACATCAAAATGCTTGGCAAATAACAAAAATTGCCGGAGAGCCAAATTTTGGTGGAGAGCTAGGGTATACCATAACAAATAAAGTTTAAAAAGTCCCCATCGATCCCATGTGTGCGTCAAAAGTTAATCGGGGTCAAAGGTCAAAATTTGAGATTTTTTGGATTTTTTTCGAAAACGGTAAGTTTTATCAAAAAAAAACCTCTAACCAAAGTTGTAGATTTTAACATTCTCTACAAAAATTGTCCTCGCAATTTTTTTCCTAAGAGTTACCATTCCTGAGATATCGCGATTTTAAAAGTTACTTTATACATTATATGCACATATAAGCCACGTATATACATATGTGGCCCTTAAGACAAGTATAAATGCCTATTTGTGTCTCTTTTATATAGTATATTATATTATACTATTCTGAAAATATTTCTTCAAAAGGTAATCAGTCCCAAACTGAATTTCCTCTATCCACGTGGCCTTGAAAAACATTTGGCTATACCATTGTTTAAAAAAGAACAAATTGTCTATTATAGGCAATGGCTATTGAGTATGAATTAGCTCCTTACCCCTTATCACTTTTCGATGCAGCTGGAATGCGCAAAACAACAAAGTCAGCAATTTATGATTGCTTTGAATCAGTCAATCCTGAGGTTGATCGTAGAAACGCTACTTACATTATTGATGGAGGGTACCTACTACATCGCGTTGTGTGGGATCGAGAAGAAACCTTTAGCGTTATTTTTGATAAATATGTTCAGTATAGTATTTTTACTACAAAAACGTTATTACGTAGGTCAAAATTTTTGACGTAAGAGAACTGTCAAAACATTAGAATGTGACTTTTCATTATTGCCGTGTTTATAATAAACATAGCAATAATGAAAAGTCACATTCTAATGTTTTGACAGTTCTCTTACGTCAAAAATTTTGACCTACGTAATAACGTTTTTGTAGTAAAAATACTATATCTACGCAGACATTACGGGCTTACAGTGACAGTGGTATTTGACGGCTACAATGACTCGACAAAGAATATTAAAGCTGCAGAACAACGTCGTCGAACTACAAAAACATCATCGGGTTCCGAGATTATCTTTGATGAAAATATAACAGTTCCAGCGAATCAACAACAATTTTTCGCCAACATTAATAATAAATCTCGTTTCATTTCCATGTTAACTGACAAATTAACAGCTGCGAATATTGAAGTGAAACAAGCTAAAAATGACGCAGATGTCCTTATAATTGAAACAGCAATTGAAAAATTTAAGGCAACAAACACAACAATTGTAGTTGGTGAAGATGTTGATTTGTTGGTACTGATTACTGCAAGGACTCCAGTAGATAAAGTTATTTATTTTCTGAAACCTGGAAGGGCTCAACGGCGAACAGAGATATATTCATCAAATAGTTTATCGGCTTATCCCAAATGCCAAAAGTACATTTTATTTTTACATGCGATAACCGGCTGCGACACTACGTCCGCAATGTACAGAAGGGGCAAAACGTCAGTACTTAAATTATTCGAAAAAAAAAAAAGATTTGACTGACTGCTGTAAAGTTTTTACAGAACTTGATTCTACACCGCAAACAATAATTACGGAAGGAATTCGCTTTCTTCTTGCGGTTTATGGAGCTCCAAAAAAATTATTTGTCTTGATAAATACCGATACTTAACTTTTGTAAAAAATACGCGAAACAAGAAACAAGTACAACTATCATGTCTTCCTCCAACATCAGCATCTGCTTTTCAACATTTGTATCGAGTATATTATCAAGTTCAAACATGGCTAGGCAATGAACTGAATCCAGAAGACTGGGGTTGGAAATTAATAGATAATACTCTGGAACCGATTAAAACCTTACTCCCACCTGTTCCAGAAAAACTCCTTAACACTATTTTTTGCAATTGCAAAAAAGGTTGTAGTGCCAAATGTGGATGTAAAAAAGTCGGGTTGCTGTGTTCTCTGGTGTGTACCAACTGCCAAGGTCAGTCTTGCTCAAATGTCCAGTTTAGTACAACAGATGAAGACTCCTGTGATTTTAATGAAGAGACCAATGACTCAGTCACATTTGAACAATTTTTGAACATCCAGCAAGAGGAAGAGGAAGAAGATGAAATCGACGAAGACTTGACTGTTGAAGTAGACTTTCAAGAATATGAATCTGATTAAAATATCTAAAGAAATCAAAACAATAGTTAACCTAATAATAATCAATAGCAATATCAATAATCAATATCAATAATAAGGTAATATCTAGAACTTGACCGGTATTGTTTCCTTAAATTATCCTAAAATTGTCAAAACAGTTAGTGGAGTAGGCCTACAGGGGAAACCACGGTAAAAAAACGCGCCGAGTACACTACCTCACAGGTGGTGTGGAAACGTGTACATATCATGTATAATGTGACTCTTTGAATCGCGATATCTCAGGAATGGCAACTCTTAGGAAAAAAATAGTAAGGACTATTTTTGTAGAGAATTTTAAGATCTACAACTTTGGTTTAAGGTTTTTTTTTGATAAAACTTACCGTTTTCGAAAAAAATCTCAAATTTTGACCTTTGACCCCGAATAACTTTTGACGCACACATGGGATCGATGGGGACTTTTTAAACTTTATGTGTTATGGTATACCCTAGCTCTCCACCAAAATTTGGCTCTCCGGCAATTTTTGTTATTTGAAATGTCTATATGGACCGGGTTATATTAGAATAAAACAATAAAATATATTTCAAAATAGAGGTAAAGCTCATATAAAGTATAGCCGAGTGTTAATTAAACGCATTATGAACATAAAGTGAAGAGTAAAAAAACTGGAAAAATTACGTCTTTGGTCTGGTCGACGCCGGGCCCCTTACATCAGCGGTCCCCGGTAAAATGTACCTAGTATACCCCCCTCACGGTGGGCCTGGTTGTGGAACGTTTCTCACTACGCTCAAGCGTGCAGGCGCGAAACCGAGGAAAAGCGAATTGATGGTAGGGATATTCAACATGCTGTATCTCTGGTAATTTTATTCCGATCAATTTAAAATTTTCAGATAGTACCTATAGGGCTTTTCATCGATTGTCATTTGTTTCGAGCATCTGTCATGTGTTACATAATATTAATATATCTACGTCATACGTCTTTGGTTTGTGTCATTGGCATATATCAGTAACGTATGACGTTGATATATTAATGTTATGTGACACATGACAGAAGCTCGAAACAAATAACTGTGAATGAAAAGCCCTATTCTTGAAATTATGCACTCTTATTTAAAAAACAAGTTGAAAATGCGAGCATTATCATAACGAAAACTTTGTATATTTACGTATTTTAATTCATAATATGGAAAATTGTTATTATGAAAAGTAGGTTAGAATTAATAATTATGTTTTAATGTGCAATTATATCATTATAATTTAAATGTTATGAACTATAAAGGTAGTTTACTCTTGATCGAATTTCATATTTTTTATATACCTCGTATAAAATTAATAAAATTTTATATATGATGGTTGCATCATAAATCTTAGAACATGAAGAGCTTTTTATGAAGAATAACTTTTCTTCGTAAAATTAAAAATAAAAGAGTTATAAATGAAAATGTTGTTAGTATCCGTAATTTGAGAAAAATCTTCAAATATTTTTTTCCATTAGAAGGATGTAATTGCACATATCAGACCATAATTTTTTATACCAAACAATATTATTTCATATACTGTCGGTTCGCTAAACTCAGACACAATTGGCTATTGATTTTAGTCAATAATTTTGCCAATTCGACAAAAAAATAATTTCTAAATAGTTAATAATTACTAAATATTTAGTAATTTTGCCAATTTCGGCAAAATTCTCAAAAAACAAAAAAATTACCTAATAAAATCATTAACCAGTTGTGTCGATTTTAGCGAACCGACTAGGTATATTTTAATTTCATATTTCGTAGCAAATGGAACAGTCCATTTATCATAAAGGGGAGGGCGTATACTGGTATAAACCTTTTTAGAGCTGTTAATAAATTATTGCTTTTAAAATATTATACTCAAAAACTCAAATTGTATTTTTGAACATCTTATTTATTTTATATAATAAACTACATTCGCTCTCGCGAGATTTTTTTTGAGACATTCGGAATAGGAAACGTACAACACAAAAATTCCTACCTCACACTATTAACTGCTAAAATCAACTAAAATCAACTTAATCTTTCATTAAAAAAAGAAGAATTATTAGAAATAGTGGGAGTGTCTACTAATCCCATACAATTTTTTGAATTTTATTTCTACAAAATATTTTTATTTTGTACAATAAATAATTTTCTCATTTGCTATCAATACATTATAATGGTTTAAATAAATAAATATTGATTGGCGTAAGGTTTATGTTATTTTTATGTCTGTTTACTATTAATAATATTGGATATGAGCAGGTGCGTTGGTTTTGTAGTAATTTCCAGTCACTTCTGACAACTGAATTTTTCAAAAAAGAAATTACTAACGTCAGTGTCAAAAAAAATCTCGCGAGAGCGAATGTAGTATAATTAAATTCACTATCAAAAATGTCATTGATGTTTTAATAATAGGGCTTTTCATTCACAGTCATTTGTTTCGAGCTTCTGTCATATGTTGTATAATCTGTGTATAATATTAATATACACGGATTATACGACAAATGACAGAAGCTCGAAACAAATGACAATCGATGAAAAGCCCTATAGTTAATTTAAAATTTAGTTTGACATTTACGAAGTGTCAAACTCAAATGTAAATAACAAATAACCTACAATATGTTATGTTTAACAAATCGAGATTTAAAAAAGTAGCCTACTTCCTAATCAACCATTTGAGCTGACGTTTAGTGCGTCGGTAGGAGATAACCGGATTGTGACGTCACATTTTAGAGTTTGAGGTCGATTATCTCCAAGACGGTTAGAGGTATCGAAATGCCGTTTTCAGATTTGGATTCAGAAGGCAAAACTACATAAGAATCCATCGATACACTTGCTCTAAGTATTGCAGGAGCGGCGACGCAATAACACACAGACTTTTGCAAATTTATAAACGAAAAGTTTTCGTTGAAAATATTTCAAACCATACATCCCCCCTTAACACTCAAATAATAGTCATTTAGTGGTAACCTGTAAAGGGTAATAAAGTAGTTACCACTTGAAGCTTCTTGAATAGATTTATTTTTCAGCCATACAACAGCGGATTTTTCAGTAACATGTTAAACCGTGTTACTCGTAATACATCATTAGTCCTTATCCAATTTTTTTCATTTAATGCCTTTTATCGGTAAAACCACAAGCGATAAGAACTGCATTTAAAATTATAATTTTTATGATTATATGTTATTTATAGTTTATAGTACCTAACCTTAAGTAGTATTTGTATTTTCAACAATCTTGGTTTTACCGTCTTCTTAGCAATTGAGTTTTTTTATATGGGATTTAATGTAAAAAATCATGTTATTTAATATTTATTCTGTTCCTGGATTTAAATTTTAAGCATAAATTATAGCTGATAGAATTTAAAATGAAATCTAGTTTACATAATCTTCCTCTCTGTTTCTCCAAATAAGTTTTTTATTAACAACCACATTATTTTAACAACCACATAACCAGAATGGGGGAGACACGTGTGGTCAAAATAGCACGAGATAAATCACCAATCGGTAGAAGAAGTATCGGCCGACCGCGCAAAAGATGGAGTGACAACCTTCCATAGAGGTATCAATCCGCCAATGAACAAGCAGAATTGCTTATAAAGAGGAAGAAGAAGAAGTTTTTTATTTAGTACCATTTTTGTCATCCCTTTTTTCCTATTATTTTCATTTGATTTATCATTATACATTGTTTTTATCCCTTTATTGGTGTTTCATCCTTCTGCGGTATTTATAACCCGGTATACATATAAATCTAATTAGCAATTTTATTACCTTTTCTTGCAAGCAGTTAAAAAAATACAGAAAGGTTGGACCAGATGATACTTTTGGGGAAGTGTGAACAGCATTAGTAGGGACAAGAACAAGTTGGCTAAGGCCGCACCTACATTGGATCCGTTTTTCTCCGATCAGATCAGATCCGACGTCGGATTAAAAAATAAACCCATAGTATTAAATGGCGGTGCCTACATTGGATCTGTTTTTCTCCGATCCGATCAGATCAGATCAGATCCGATATCGGCCGACGTCGGGAGTAGCTTCTCCTATTTTCATCGAGAAGTGTTTAGTTTCATTCCGGTTTTTGCATATAAGTAATATTTTTATCACAAATTGAGCAGTAATAAACTTCGGTTCTCTTTGTAAGGTTTTATCCAAAATTAGTTGGCAATTTCAAAGACACGTAGTACCCGTTAGAATTTGATAACCAAAGTGAAATTATTGACCGTTCCAATAAAACTATTTACCTAGAGGGACAGAATAGGAAACAATAATTGTTTCCTATTCTGTGCTAGAGGTATTAAATTTTATACCTATAAATAAAGATATTTTGTAACCCTTATATTCAAGACACATTATAAAATATCTATCTTGTAGAGACACATATTACAAAATTAAATATTAAGATTTGGAAGCTATTTATTGTTGATTTATTTCATGAAATAGTTAAAACAAAAAATTAAATTACTTCTATGCAAAAACCGGAATGAAACTAAACACTTCTCGATGAAAATAGGAGAAGCTACTCCCGACGTCGGCCGATATCGGATCTGATCTGATCTGATCGGATCGGAGAAAAACGGATCCAATAGGGCTTTTCATTCACAGTCATTTGTTTCGAGCTTCTGTCATGTGTCACGTAATATTAATATATCTACGTCATACGTTATTGGTATATATCAATGATATAAACCAAAGACGTATGACGTAGATATATTATTATTATGTGACACATGACAAAAGCTCGAAACAAATGACAATCGATGAAAAGCCCTATAGGGCCTTTCATTCACAGTCATCTGTTTCGAGCTTCTGTCATATCTCGTATAATCCGTGTATATTAATATCATACACAGATTATACAACATATGACAGAAGCTCGAAACAAATAACAATCAATGACTGTCAATGATCTGATCTGATCGGATCGGAGAAAAACGGATCCAATAGGGCTTTTCATCGACTGTCAATTGTTTCGAGCTTCTGTCATGTCACATAATATTAATATATCTACGTCATACGTCTTTCGTTTGTATTATTGTAGATACCAATAACAATAACGTATGACGTAGATATATTAATATTATGTGACACATGACAGAAGCTCGAAACAAATGACTGTGAATGAAAAGCCCTATGTAGGTGCGGCCTAACAAGTTTATTTAACAGAATTATGGAAGTGTGACAAATGCCAAACGAATGGAGAAGCGGTATATTAGTACTTGTTTACAGAAACAAGGGACATATACAACAATATACAAAGTACAGGGCCATAAAACTACTTAGTCACACCATGAAAATATGGGAGAGAGTAATTGGTATACGGATACGGTAAGAAACCGACTTATCCGATAATCAGTTTAGCTTAATGTAAGGCAGATCAATAACAGATGCAATTTTTATTATAAGACAGTTGATGGAAAAATGCAGGAATAAAGAAATAAACGCTCATATGTTATTCATTGATCTTAAGAAAGCATATGGCACAGTTCCTTGTGAGATTCTCTGTTCAATAACTGTCTCTGTCTGAATCAATAAGAAAAGTGTCACCGGTAAATATGATTTGAACGGGGAAATGATTGTGAAAAGTAGTCGTTTTTAATACCTAGGACCGGTATTACATATCTAATAATGAGGAAATAAAAGTAAAAGATGGTTTTGCTTGCTTTCTATTCAGAGAGATGCACAATAGCTAGACAGCTGTTTCTGCCATTGCAGGCTTCCTCAACAGCGCTAGCGTGCACATCTCTGAACCTAAAAGCAGCCAGTCCATCTATTTAAGGGAAATTTCAAAGATCATTGAAATCCCCATTGGGACGCAATCCAGCGACATCTCTTAAACAAACTGAAAAGACTCAGATGCAGAATTCACCATTATAATAAAAATTAAAATGGTAAACAGTTATTTAAATCTGAAACTTTTCTTGTTGAAAGTTCCTTCTGGTACATCCTTAATCTTCGACTTTTACAATTTATGAGACAGCAGACGACGAACATAGAAAACAAAAAGGACTCTACTATATGCAGTCACATTCCGTTTTCGTTCGTCTAGGAAAAGGACAGAAAGAAACTTCCTAGTACTCAAATCTGAGTAAAGATAGAAAAGTAAAAGATGGTTTTGCTTGCTTTCGATTCAGAGGGATTCACTATCGCTGGACAGCTGTTTCTGCCATTGCAGGCTTCCTCAACAGCGCTAGCGTGCTAGATGGGCTCAGGGCCCCCGTATCCGGGCGTGCAATGCGTGCAGCGCACGTGGGCGTAACCCCAAAGGGGCGCCAAACCAAAGGTTTGGTAAATAAGAAATATTTATTTTAAATGAGATAATTATTTTTTATATACAATTTTAATTATTTCATGAACAGCTAGAGAAATCTCAAAAATCAAATATTGTGTTATTACTGAAAAAATAATTATTCCCGTCCTGAAGTGTTGAACTTACTCCGTCAAAAATATATTACATTTTGTTGTTCCTTCCTAATTTTTTTCTTTGAAGTAGATTGAATTACGCTTGGCATACCATCCAATCGATTTTATGTTGTAAACTAAAGCGACACTCAAAATAGTCAAATAAACATCAAATCACACTCCCTGACGAGTAGAAACATAAATTATTAACACCCATAAAACACAACTTAGCAGTTTTACTCCAACAAAAACACAACTTGCAGGGTCAACAAAACTTGTATAAAGTGAATCTTTTACTCGAGGTTATGATAATTATTACCCTTAAGAAAACAAATACTCTATGAATTATGATTATTTATTTGACTTGAGTATCTTTTCCCTTCTCGTCTATGCGTTTATTAGGCATAACATTTACTGGTGAACGGGTGGTTTACTGCAGTGAAAGGTTTAAAAATTTATTTTATGTTGGTGTTAATAATTACCTACGACTATTATTGCAATATCCGTTGGGCTTGTTCTGCCCTGATTTTAAACTTTTGTTTTCGTGTAAAAAATATTGGACAATCTTTTTTATTTGTTGTTATTTTAAGTGGTGTGGAAATTAAATTAATTGTGAAAATGGTAAGTAATATAATCATTGCATAGAATACTAATAATTCATTTTTAGTTATAATCGGGTTTCCTCTAATAAAATCCACAATTTACAATTTATTTTGAAAAATAAAGAAAATAATTAAGACATTGCGTCTGCGTAACGAACCATATGGGAAACTTTTTTTTTATTAATTTTACGGAAAAAATGTATTCTTCATAAATTGCTTTGCATAGTTAAAAAGTCAAATTCAACCAAATATAAAATTGTGTCAATCTTATGAGTATCAAAAATATGAATTTCGATCAAGAGTAGGTACCTTATATTTCACAATATCGAAAATTATTATTATGAAAAGTTGTTTGGAATTAATTAAAAACTATGTTTTAATATGCAATTACGTCCTTTTAATTGAATTTTTTTTCTCAAATTGCAGATACCCAACCAACGCCCTTTTCATTTATTACGAATAATGCGATAACTCTTTTATTGTTATTGATTAATTAATTAATAATAATAAAATAGTTGTCACATTATTTCTAAAAACGAAAAGGGCGTTGTTGAAAAGTACAATTATTAATGTACGATAAAAAGTTCTTTCTAAAAAGCTTTGCATGGTCTAAAATCTAAGATGCAACCATCAAATCCTATCAAATTTTTTCAATTTTATATGAGATATATGTAAAAAAATATGAGTTTCGATCAAAAGTAAAGTGACTTTCTAGATCACAATATATTTCAACTAGTAGGATATAATTGCATATAGAAACATAGTTTTTAATGCTGAACAACTTTTCAATATTGTGAAAACTAAACGTACTTTGCTCTTGACCGAAATTCATATTTTTTGACATACCTCTTATAAGATTCATAAAATTTGATATTTAATGGTTGCATTCTGAGTTCTAGACAATGTAGAACTTTTTATGAAGAATAACTTTTTCTCGTAAAATTAATAATAAAACAGTTTTCCATATGGTTCCTAGATATGTAGACACCCTGTATAAAATTGGTTTGAAAACTTTGAAATGACAAAATATGATTGTTTATTTACTTAAATGTATATTTTTAATTTAATATGCAGGGTGCTTCATTAATGTTACAAAAAATTTAAGGGAAAAGGCGCAAAATGTCGCCCCTCAAAATTTTCAATGTGTTTTAAATGTACCTATTCATTTTTTTCGAATCCTGAGAAAACTAATAAGTATTTTAAAAAAATTTAAACGCAGAATGAAAGATAACGTTATTGCCGAGGGCCGACAGTCCCTTAAAATAAATAAAAAGTTTCTTTTGAATTAAATATTTGCAATTATTAAAAATCACACTAAATTTTCTCTTTTATTTTCACCCCTGTAACTTATTAAAATAAACATTATAGAAGTTTTCAGGGACTTTCGGCTTCAGTAATAATGTAGTCTTTCATTCTGGGTTTAAATTTTTCAAAAATATTTATTAGTTTTATACATATTATACATATTATAGTAGATTTAAAGGGCGCTAAAATATGTCTCGCACGCGGGCGCCAATCAGCCTTGCGGGGGCCCTGGATGGGCTGGCTGGTTTCGATTCAGAGGTGTGTACGCTAGCGCTGTTGAGGAAGCCTGCAATGGCAGAAACAGCTGTCCAGCGATTGTGCATCCCTCTGAATCGAAAGCAAGCAAAACCATCTTTTACTTTTCTATCTTTACTCAGATTTGAGTACTAGGAAGTTTCTTTCTGTCGTTTTCCTAGACGAACGAAAACGGAATGTGACTGCATATAGTAGAGTCCTTTCTGTTTTCTATATTCGTCGTCTGCTGTCTTATAAATTATAAAAGTCGCAGATTAAGGATGTACCAGAAAGAACTTTCAACAAGAAAAGTTTCAGATTTAAATAACTATTTACCATTTTAATTTTTATTATAATGGTGAATTCTGCATCTGAGACTTTTCAGTTTGTTTAATGAGGAAATAGATGGCGATGCATGCAGTAAAATTAGATTTTGATGGATGAAGTACAAGGAAGCAAGTGTTGTGTTATGTGACAGAAAAATTCCATTTAGACTGAATAGAACATTCTATAAAACAGCAATAAGACCAGCTATGGCGTACGGACCTGAATGATAAGCAGTTAAAAGGAAAGAAGCATCGAATGCATGTGGCGGAAATGAAAATGCTTATATGGATAAGTGGAATGACAAAAACAGATAAAATTGATAATAAGTGTATTAGGGGAAGTCTAGGACGACCACCAATTGATGCTACAATGAGAGAGTATGGGTTAAGATGGTTTGTTCATGTTCAACGTCGAACATTTCGGGTTCCAGGAAGGAGTAGTAGTGTAATATCAAAGAAGAGCTGGGTGGATGCTTAGAAAGGACATATCGGGTAAAACGGCTTGATATTGGTATGACCCGAGATAGAAAGATAGAAACTTATTGAGAAATGTGAGCATGTGAAACATATGAAAACTAGGGAAGCCGACCCTGCGTAGGGATAAAGGCAAGAAGAATGATGAGTATTCATCTTTTCTATCGTCCTAATTATTTCTTTTCCTTTTCAGAATTTTACAATTTGCCCTTCTCCTTCTTCTTCTTCTTCTTCTTCAAATGCAAATCCACTAATGGATGTTAGCGATCACATTTTCCATTAACTCTGTTTCTTGCAATGTGTATCAGAGTTTGTATGTCGTTAATCCCTGTCCATTGCATTACGTTTCGGATCCAGGACATTTTCTTGCGTCCTATTCCTCTCTTTCCTTCAATTTTACCCTGGATTATAAGTTGAAGGGACTGGTATTTTGCGCTTCGCATGATGTGACCCAAATACGCCGTTTTTCTTTTCTTGATGTTTTCGAAAAGCTGGCGTTCTTGGTTGATTCTTTTAAGGACATCTACATTTGTTACTTTTGCCGTTCATGGTATCTTTACGGCGATAAAGCCACATTTCGAAGGGTTCTAATCTGTTTATATCCCTCGTTTTGAGTGTCCAACCCTCTACGTCATATAGCAGCACCGACCACACGTAGCATTTAGTAAACCTTAGTCTCAGTGTAAGATAGAACTCTGAAAAGGTCAGTACCTTCCTGAATTTTACAAAAGCTTGTCGAGCTTGCTCAATGCGACATTTGACTTCCCTGTCCGATGCCCAGTCTTTAAAAAGCCACGTTCCCAGGTATTTAAATTTGCTCACTCTTTCAATGGACTTAGAATTCAGTGTTATGGTGGAGTTTTCAAATGCATCCGAGTTTCTGGAGATGATCATGAATTTGGTCTTTTTGGTATTAATCTCTAATCCCATTCGCTTACTGTATTCTCCGATTATAGTGACATGTTAAAGATCTGCTATGTTGTCACAAATTAAGACAGCATCATCAGCATATCGTATGTTGTTGATCAATACTCCATTCACTTTGATTCCCATCTCTGCATCTTCCAAAGACTCTTGAAATATGGCTTCCGAATAAATGTTAAATAAAAGAGGGGAGCGCAGACATCCCTGCCGAACACCCCTTCTGATATGTATGGGTTTGGATATAGAATTGTCTATTTTTAATTGTGCTGCCTGATACCAGTACAAGTTTTCAATGCATCTTATGTCTTTTTGGTCTATATCAAGCTTCTTGAGGATCTGCATTAACTTGTGATGTTGGACACTATCAAACGCTTTCTCGTAATCTAAAAAGCACAGGAATACGTCCTTCCTCTGATCGTAACAATTTTGGACCAACACCTGTGTTGCAACTATTGTTTCTCTTGTTCCTAAACCTTGCGTAAACCCAAACTGAGAATCACTGTTGTCCCATTCACATTTTGCCCTTCTGTGATTTTTATTCCAAGTATGTAAATTATTGTATAGAAGATTCTATTGTATAGTATCAAAAGTAAATTAAAAATCCAAATAGCTTATAATAATTATGCAGAACTAACGTTTTCAGACTTATCAGTCCATCTTCAGTGAAATTTGAAGTACTTGCGCTAAAACGCAAAATCAAACAGTGGCTGTAGCCCGATCAGGGAATACAAAATTTTACGAAAACCTCCAAAAAAAGAAAGGAAGGATGAAAATTTGGGAATAGGTAGTTGAAGTTGTCTATTATTATATAAGAAAAAGTTTACAATTCTGCATCCCCTCCATTTAACAAAAATTGGGAAATACGGGGTGAAAAATATTTTCTCAGGGGTGAAATTTTTCTCGTTCAAAATAAGTCCCGAATTGGATAAAATGACTAATTCTAAGCAACTTTTGTTCTATAGAGTTTTTTCACTAAGTCAATACTTTTCGAGTTATTTGCGAGTGAATATGTTCATTTTTAACAAAAAAACATGTTTTGGACGGTTTTCGCATATAACTCAAAAAGTAAGTATTCTAGCGAAAAAATATTCTTAGTAAAAATTAACTTATAAAAAATTGAAAAAATTGGTGTATGCGTGTGGTCTGCAGATCCAGTAGAAGCAGAGTTGTAGCTAATGAAAAGTACGTTCTTCTTCGTCAAATTCCAAATCGAATATTTTAATGTGAAATAACCCAAAAACGGAGCACTTTTCGGGGAAAATTCATTACAAATTTTTTAAACTCGTGATTAGTTACTCGTTCAAGCCATTTTAACTACAGCTTTTTCAAAAATAAGCACTTTGAACCGACGAAACTTACAGATCATATAAATAATACATAATCAAAGTAACTTATGAAGTGTTAATGATAAAATTTATTTGTGATGCTAATTAGGGGGTGATTTTCGTGATTTTTTTACCAAAGAATAAAAGGGACCAACAATTTTGAGCGTAACTCACTTACTTTTAATGTTACAAGTTTTTTTTTTTAATAAAAATAAACCTTTTTTAAACACTTTAAAAAAGTTAAAATGAATTTTCCCCGAAAAGTCTCCGTTTTTGGGTTATTTCACATTGAAATATCGATTTGGAATTTGACGAAGAACCTACTTTTCATTAGCTACAACTCTGCTTCTACTGGGTCTACATACCTCGTGCATACACCATATTTTTTTTAAATTTTTTATAAGCTATATTTTTGCTAAGAATATTTTTTTCGCTAAAATACTTCCTTTTTGAGTTATCTCCGAAAAACAGTCCAAAAACATGTTTTTTTTTGTTAAAAATGAATATATTCACTCGCAAATAACTCGAGAAAAGTATTGACTTGAAAAAACTCTAGGAATAAAAGTTGTTTAGAAGTAGTAATTTTATCTAATTCCGGTCTTATTTTGAATGTATATTTTTCACCTTCGAGAGGGGGATATTCCCCTCTTTTTATTATTTTTAGGGAGGGGGGTATTTTACAAAAATGGAGGGGATGTAGAATTGTAAACTTTTTTCTTACATAATAATAGACAATTAATTTCAACTGCCTATTTCCAAATTTTCATCAATCCTTTATTTTTTTTGGGGTCAGATTGTTCTTTGGTCGGGCTATTGGGTTTAAATTGTTGATTACATACGTAAAGGTACAACTATCCGGGGACTGCATGTGTTCCTTCTCGAAATAGAAATTTCATCTGTATTGGACAGCAATAGTCTACCAACTGCCTAGGCCTAGAGTAATAAATTTATAATTACATTGACCAAAATCTCTGAAATTGTATTATTTTCTATTATGTTGTACGCAATTTGTGTCTTTATTTTAATAACACAAACAATATTTTTATAGGTACTATGATACCAAAATCTGGAGGAGATTATGCTTACATCAAAGAAGCTTTCGGGTCCCTTCCGTCATTTTTATACCTTTGGGTAGCACTATTTGTTTTGGTGCCTGTAGGAAACGCTATAACGGCAATCACGTTTGCCCAATACATCGTACAACCATTGTGGGGCACTTGTCCAGCGCCGTATGAAGCTGTGCGACTGATAGCTGCAGCTACTATTTGTATTTTAACGGTGAGTATATTTTTGTAGTTGTATGTGTGGTGTGCTATTTTCCTGGTTCGCACAGATTAGAAACACGTTATGTTCAGATTCTTAATACATAATTGATAATAATTTGAATTGAAATATTAAAAATCTGGTTTTCTTGTCGGATTCACCTGGATCTTCGGTATATCTTTAACATAGTGGCTTCTCATTTTAGATTAATAGATTTATACATTACGCTTACGCATTACGCTTTTGCGACCGATTTTTTCCATAACTATAGTATTTTCACTTGAAAGAAGTGTAGTTTGTCCACACAAGGGACGCGTGACGCGTGATCAATTCATTAGGTCTGTTCGTAGAACGATCAGCAATCGTTTCCAACTATCAGACGCATGCGTGTTCGTAGTCTACGATCTCTAACTGGTAACTGCGCAGCGCTAACTGGTAACTGCGCATGCGTCTGATGATTGGCAGCGGTTGCTGATCGTTTGGATCGTACTACGAACAAACCTATTATTAACACTCTCTAGAGGTGCTGAAGAGGTATCTACCTGTTACAAAATCACGAATACTGTAACTGATGATATATACAGTTCAAGTTGATTCTCAGTTAGAGTTGACTATTCCTAGTTCGAGTCAACTCCAACTAAACTGAGCAGTAAGAGTTGATTTGAAAAATTGATACTAGTTGAAAAAACTCTTCATAACACCCTTTGTTAGTAAAAGTAGATCGCGGGAAAAATAGAATCAATTCTTACTAGTTTGAGTTGACTATTCTTGGATCGATTCAGTAAATGTAGATTATACGAGTATAATCTCACGTGCTTTTTGATGAGTGTGCGTCTCTTTGTTTTGACCGTTTCAACTACTTATCACGATTTGAACATCAGTAAGATTTAATTTTTAGACTCGGTTGTTTGTGTGAATCAGCTCTTACTAAATGGCATTGAGAAGAGTATACTTTTCTAGTAGTTGTAGTTTACTTTTACTAGTAAATGTTGAATAAAAATCTTCATTTTATATTTAAAATCTATTTTTACTAAAACCAGCCGTTTGAGTTAACTCAAACTAGGAGAAGTCAACTCCAACTGGATAATCAACTTGAACTGTAAAGTAACATATATAAAAGCGTAACAAAAGTAACAAGGGGGTACAAGTAACGACAATCAGCAACTCTCTTTACGTGTTTTGTACATGTACTTTCGTGTTAACCATTGACGTGTTAACAAACTACATTCCTTTGAAGTGAATATACTATAGACATAGACAAGTGTTCCTACCATTTGCCATTTCTTTCAGCCGAGGCCATCAGCTAGTAATTGGTGCTATAAGTGAGCAACTCTGTGAGTTTACACCTTTCTAAATAATTCGAATAATTTCCTTATCGCTTTTTTTCAACGTTTGAATGGTAGTACGCAATATGCCATTCGCCTTGGATTTTATAGTGATTGTAAGAAAAATGGAATAAGAAGAATAAACATGGGACAACGAATAATTAAAAAGAACAAAAATGTTCATATGCAGAAATATAATAGAAATATTTCATTCATATTTACTCTATCTTCTTTGTGAACTAATTTTCTCCAATCGTCACTAGTCAGAGACGAAAATGTCACATAGCCTCTAAAAATCATCCGAACCAGCTTTGACATGAAGTTTCGATTTTGAGTTTTGGCAACAAATATCTTGCCGATGGAGGTCGGCAATTATCATAGCTAGTCGGGTTAGAGACGGCTGCTCTGAGAAGTTCATTTGATGTACATCCGTACCATTCTCTCAGGTTGCACAGCCACGATATTCTGCGTCTCACTATGCGTTTCCTTGAATCGTTCCTGAGTAATCAATTGCAGCAAGTTGTATTCTCTCCACATGTAATATATGTCCGAGATATTCTAATTTTCTTGTTTTGATGGTATTTAAGACTTCCATTTTTATTTCATTGATGCCGCATTCAAGGTCCAAGCTTCCATTCCATCAAACAAAATCGAGACAACGTAGCACCTAGCCAACCTAACTCATCCTAACTTCAAATCTCTTGTGCAGAGCACTTTTCTCATTTTGTTAAAAGGGCCTAGCCGGGTAAGATAATAATGAAAAATGCCCCCAACTCGATTCGAATTCTATATAGGTCACCGTTTAGCACATAAATATAGAGAAACTCACTTTCTGAAATTTTTAGCCCCCTAGGTGGTCACGTGACCCACCTAGAGCCTAATTAGGCTTTTTATGTTTTTATTTTTTATCTCAGCCGCATCGAGAGCTAGCGAAAAACTTGAAATAAAAAAGTTGTAAGTTGTATCTTGAAAATGGATGACATTACAAACATTTTTTATTAGGCAAACCCCGATTATTTTTCAGTTTTTTACCTATCCTAGTGACGCATGACGGTGTTACCTTTTTTAAACACCCTTTATAAAATTGTATCAAAAAGCAAAAAAATGCTGTTTTTTATCTTTAAAAGTACGTCTCACTAATTTTAAAAATCTGAAAAAATTCAGGGTGAAACATTATGCAAAAATACACGTTATAAATTTTTTTCGTAAGAACGAATGTCTTGTCATTTTTTTATATTCATTTAAAATTTTAAAATCGTCCTAAAATTTGAATATCCCGCCAAAAAAAATTTTTTTTCGAGCAGAACTTTTTGAAATTTACAACTTTTCTATTTAAAGTTTTTCGCTAGCTCTCGCTGCGGCTGAGATAAAAAATAAAAACATAAAAAGCCTAATTAGGCTCTAGGTGGGTCACGTGACCACCTAGGGGGCTAAAAATTTCAGAAAGTGAGTTTCTCTATATGTGCTAAACTGTGACCTATATGGAGTTCGAATCGAGTTGGGGGAATTTTTTATCATCTTACCGGGCTAGGGCCTTCTAGCCTTTTCTATTCTGATTTTGATTTCCTGGAAGTAATGTTTTTATTTGTGGAGTTGATCATTGTTCCAAGAAATGCATATTGATCCACTCGTTCGACATTGGTTCTGTTTAAGAAAAGATTCTCGTTATTTATTTGAGTTTTCAATATTCTCATATATTGTGTCTTCTTGACGTTTATTGTTACACCGTGTTCTTTTCCATACTCCGCTATTCTGGACACCAGCCACTGAAGATCCTCAATTTTTTCAGCTAATATGACAGCTGCAACAAATATGACGCATTTTAAATATGCCTAAAAAACGCTGAATTTAAACTTAGTTTTAAAAGCTGAATTAGTTTTAAATGTTTTAGATCGTTTGTAACGTAAAATTTAAATTCGGCGTTTTTTAGCCAATACTCAAAATTTAAATTTCATGTTATAGATTTTGAAGATTATTAACAGCTTTATAGAAACTAGTTTCATTTGTGGCAAAAACCAAAAAATGCATAAGAAAACTGCACTCTTCAACGTTGAAACGAATTTTGATTTTTGTCGATAGGACACTCAGATCAAAAGATATCGAATTTTTACCGTCGAGCTGATACAAATTTTATTTAAAAAACTGATTTCGCGCGCGTAACTGACGTTCAAAATCGCCGGTCGTTTCAAGCGTTATTTGTGAGAAGGATTCATTTCACACAAAAAGTGTTAATAGACATTTTTGTTAAAAAATTACCTCAAGGTAAATCGATGTTTTCCGTTTCCTACCCCCTACGAAAGGGGGAGGCTTAGGGGAAGCTCAGTGTACGAGTGGAAAACTTTTATGCACCTTTTTTGGTGTCCCAAAATTGATATTTTCTGCAAAATCCAGATTGTTCGTATGATTTTTAGAGGTCAAATTTTTGGCGACTGGACTAATTGATTTTTAAACTTAATAAGTTATCATAAAAAGATTATTTAAATATTTCTTCTTTACTTTTGCAGGCCATTAATTGCTATAATGTTAAATGGGTAACACGGGTCCAAGGAATATTCACAGCCACGAAAATGTTCGCACTTGGAATTATTGTGATTGCTGGAATCTACTATGCTTGTACGGGCCATGTGGAACATTTTCAAAGGCCTATGCAAGGATCGAATTGGGATCCAGGCCATATTGCGCTGGCCTTCTATTCAGGATTGTTTTCCTATTCCGGTTACAATTATTTAAACTACGTTACGGAGGAACTTAAGGATCCTTACAAGTATGTATACTAGATGTAGTATTAATTTTATTTTTTTTTTCAATCAGTTATCACAAAAAAGTTTATAGTGAACTAAGCTAAGTGTACTAAGAATATGGATCTCCATTTGTCTCACACGAAATTGTTTTAAATGAAGTAAAGAAACACAGACTTACTCACAATCATTTAATTTACTTCGACGACCGGTTTCGATCTCTACAATATACAGATCATCTTCAGGTCGGCGTTACAAGTGATTAAATGCTACAATTAAAGAAAGCCAGAGTTAGAATATTGTCTGGTTGTATCAAAATGCAAATAGAAAGCCAAAAATTTTGAAAGGTGTGTAACTGTTGACATTTCAGAACAACAAACTGATACATACTGTAACAAAATAATTATTGACCTACCGTCGTATACCAGCTCCCGTCTCCGCACAGACAGAACACTATCGATGTTTCGAGATACGCCGATGCAGCGCCGATGACGTGCAAGCGGTCACATGGACATAGCTGGAGATATATAGATATTTCTGGAATATCTGTATCGCATATATAAATAGGACATATTTGTAAATAGAGTTAGTCTTAAGTTAAAGTTTGTAAAGTAAACTTGTATAAATAAATAATAAAGTCGTAAATAAATACCCGAACGCTCGTAATTGTTACAGTTGGTGTCAGGTGTGGGGTGTAAATAAATGAAAAGTGAAAAAAAGACTTTTGAACTTTATTCGTCGGGAATAATCGGAGTGCGTTAATTGTTCGGTATTCGGAAAGACTTTTGAACTTTATTCGTCGGGAATAATTGAAGTGCGTTGATTGTTCGGTATTCGGAAAGACTTAGACATTTTGAAAAGTACGTGTGTGCCGACCAAAGATGTTGCTACAAGAACTGACCATAAAACAGCTCCGTGAACAATTAGAAGAGTACGAATTAGACAGCAGTGGGTGCAAGATAGTCCTACAAGCACGACTCAAGGATGTCCTCACGAAGAACGGAGATGACCCAGAGACGTTCCACTTCCAGTCAGCAGAACAAGTAATCTTATCGAAATTAAAAACTGTTTCTGAAACGATCAATGACACTTCTAGAAAAAGCGACGATAAATTCGAAAATGTTGCTAAAAGATTCGACGAGACTTCTCAAAAGATTGATGAAACTTGTAGAAAAAGCGACGATAAATTCGAAAATGTTGCTAAAAGATTCGACGAGACTTCTCAAAAGATTGATGAAACTTGTAGAAAAAGCGACGATAAATTCGAAAATGTTGCTAAAAGATTCGATGAGACTTCTCAAATAATTAAAGACGTATGTAGTCAAAACAATGAGAAATTCGAAAGTGTTTCGCAAAAGATTGACGAAACTTTTAAAGAGGTCTGTAGACAAAACAACGAAAAACTTGAAGAAGTTTGTAGACAGAACGACGAGAAATTTGAAGAAGTTTCTAGAACATTCGATAAGATGCAGAAAAGTGTAGAGACCGTAGAAGAAAAGATCAAACAACTAGAGAGCATGATAACCGATACAAAAGTACAACCATCAGTTAATGCAGCAGCGTTAGATCCTGTGGTGAAAGATGAACTACCGAGAGACGAAACGTCGCATAATATGAGATTCAAATTACCACCATTTGATGGAAAGTCCTCTTGGTCCATACACCAAGACCGAACAAGAAAAGGCTGTTTCCTTGACTGCTGCTTTACGAGGTGATGCTGCAGATATATTAAGGTCAATTCCCAAGGGTCAAGAAAATTGTTACCAGACCTTGTTCACTCGTCTAGAAAAACGCTATGGAGATGCCCATCTACAACAAGTATACAAAGCACAACTGCGAAGTAGAAGTCAACGAGCAAGTGAGAATCTGCAAGAATTTGAAGCAGATGTGGCTCGTGTGGTGCGGTTGGCTTATCCAGAGGTGCCAGACAGCGTTTTAGAAGAAATTGCAGTAGATACCTTCGTCAATGGGCTGAAAGATAATGAACTACAGAAAGCTTTACGACTAGCAAGACCGAAAGTTTTAGATGAAGCACTTGCTATTGCCTTGGAACACGAAGCAGCTAGCCAAGCTTCACGAAACAATGGAGTAATAGCCATGGAAAAAGGCGATAAGAGAAAAGATGAACGTTTGGTGGAAATGGTACGGAGGGTGATTCGTGACACGATGCCGAAGAGACGCATGAAGAGGGCTGGAAGAGTTGGTTCAAATACAGATGCTTCCTCGATACGGCCATGCAGTGAAAGTTGTAATCACCGGCTTAAAGTAGATGAACAGCTTTGCCCTGTGAGACGAACTACCGTCGTTAATGAGCAATGGCAGCCACAACAGTTACAAGAAGCCCAAGAAGACGATCCGTGTATAAAAAGAGTATTGGATTGGATGCGTCGAGGTGAGAGACCTAGTTGGCAAAACATTAGTGCATGTAGTCCGGAAGTCAAGGCCTACTGGAGCCAATGGAATTGCCTGATACTAAAAGATGATCTTCTGTACAGAACCTTTGAGAACGATGATGGTACAGAATCTAAGCTTCAGTTGATTGTACCTAAAAGTAAAGTGTCAGAAGTATTGCGTCAGTTGCATGACGGTACATCAGGTGGACACTTTGGTATTACGAAGACTCTGCAAAAGGTTCGAGAACGGTTCTATTGGGTGAACTGTAAAGATGATGTAAGAAGATGGTGCCAGAAATGTGAACTGTGTGCATCCGGTAATGGTCCAGTTGGTAAAAAGAGAGCACCCATGAGACAGTTCAATGTTGGCAGTCCTATGGAAAGAGTAGCAATCGACATTGCAGGTCCATTTCCAGAAACTGATGCTGGAAATAAATACATCCTGGTAGCCATGGATTATTTTACGAAATGGACCGAGGCCTATGCATTACCAAATCAAGAAGCTGCTACCGTTGCAGAGGTACTTGTTAAAGAATTCTTCAGCCGATTTGGTGTTCCCTTGGAGATCCACTCCGACCAAGGGCGAAACTTTGAGTCAGCTCTTTTCCAAAACGTTTGTAAATTGATTGGTGTCAATAAGACCAGAACAACACCCCTGCATCCCCAATCAGATGGAATGGTCGAGAGGATGAACCGAACGATGGGTAAACACCTGTCCAAAGTTGTATCTGAACATCAGCGAGATTGGGACCAACACATTCATTTATTCCTGATGGCCTACCGCTCGGCCGTGAATGAAACTACAGGTCAAACACCAACCTGCCTGATGTTGGGTCGTGAAGTTCGTTTGCCCTGCGACCTAGAGTTTGGCTGCAGACCTTCCGAGGAATATGTTGCAGGCGAAGAATACGTAGACCGCCTGAAGTTACGAATGAACAACATTCATGAACTTGCCCGACAACACATCCAGATAGCCAGTGACAGAATGAAAGATCAATATGATTCTCGCTGCAAGAATGAAAGCTTCGAAGTAGGTGATCTTGTCTGGCTTTATAATCCACAACGTCGTCGAGGCCTGTGTCCTAAACTGCAAAGACAATGGGAAGGTCCGTATGAAGTTAAGAAGAAAATAAATGACGTAATATACAGAATTAAGAAGTTACCAAACGGTAAACCAAAAGTTATTCACATAAATCGTCTTGCACCATATGCTGGCTCAAATGAAACAGAGGAAGCCCGAGTCCTCCAACAGGAGATGAAAGATGCACCACAGCCAAGTTTTAAGGAATTTATGTCAAATTACGCAGAAAGAAAGAGTGCTAGATTCGGCGTGACCACAGAAGTTCAGCAAGATCTGTTTGGTGTTCCAGAAAACGTCTCTCTAGCCCACTGTGTTGCACAAGACCTCGAGATGACTAAAGGAATCTCGTCCGTATTCAATAGAAAGTTCGGCCGCCTGGACGAGTTAAGGAATCAACAACCTAAAATTGGAAGAGTATTGCGATTGGAAGATGGTCCTCGATCTTTGCTGTATATAGTGACCAGGAAGTCTTATACGGACACGCCAAGCTACGAGAACATATGGCGTGCTCTAACTAATTTGAAGAAAATGGTCTGTAATTATGACATCAAAGATTTGGCTTTACCAAAAATTGGCCATGCAGTAGAAAATCTGGATTGGAAGATTGTGAGAAGCATGCTGGAAGTGATCTTCAGAGAAACTGGCGTACGGATTACTGTGTGTTGCATGAACCCGAAGATGTCATACCCTTCAAAGACAGTAGACTGTTACTTCTTTTCTAGGGGTGTATGCAGAGCTGGAGAATCCTGTAGATTCCGCCATCCTGGGCCATCTAGAGTTGCTGATCGGGACGCTCAGATCTTAAGAGGGGAGCAGTGTAACAAAATAATTATTGACCTACCCTCGTATACCAGCTCCCGTCTCCGCACAGACAGAACACTATCGATGTTTCGAGATACGCCGATGCAGCGCCGATGACGTGCAAGCGGTCACATGGACATAGCTGGAGATATATAGATATTTCTGGAATATCTGTATCGCATATATAAATAGGACATATTTGTAAATAGAGTTAGTCTTAAGCTAAAGTTTGTAAAGTAAACTTGTATAAATAAATAATAAAGTCGTAAATAAATACCCGAACGCTCGTAATTGTTACAATACGTATGTACACATATGAGAAACAGGTACTCATAAGCACGCATACGCACATAGATGTATGCGGTTTATGACTATTTGTTAAATTAAGTTAAATTTTAAAAAAATTTAAAAACCCTTATAATTTTGATCTACTTATATGCCGTTACAAGGGATGCTTTGTAAGTTCATCGATAACATGTTTAAACGTCCAGATTATGCGAATAGGATAGCTAGGTGAGGGACTGGGTAAGCGGACATGCTTCGTAGGTCAAAACACAGTGAATTGGAATGGATCCTGAAGGCAGATGTGTGATGTGAAACAGAGACAAAGAGTCTTTCTCATTACTAATACATCTGTGTCTGTGCCTGTCTCTGTTTCACATCACACATCTGCCTTCAGGAAACACAAGTCTGTGTTTCTTTACTTCATTTAAAATGAACTCACATATGCAACCCATTCAACAATTGTTTTAAAATTCGGACCACTCCAATAAGACCAATACATTACTTTTGAATATTTATGTTAAATGTATAATTGTGAGCGTTCAATATTTGAAGAGAGGATGTGTCTGAAATGTTGCGGATTATTATACTTTTGTTTTTTTTTATATGGAGTTTCATTATGTGTCGGAAAATTCAAAATCTGCAATTTAAACAGCAAAACAAACAGTAATTTAAAAAGCAACTGCCACTTCATAATAAATCGCAACGTTGTTATCATAGTAAGGAAATCAAGACAGACTGTATTATCAAACAGCTATTAAAAAGATAACAGGAATCAGAAATAGTTATTTTTCTAACTAGTGCGGAAAGTCTTTTCCGCACGCGATTGCAGTTTGCCGAAAAGAGACTTTCCGATACCTGTTATGCAGTAACGAATGGTGTATATCAATACAGGATTTCAATACAGGTGTATATCAAACCAGTTCAGGTTCATAAATGATGCAGAGACGGCAATAACAACATATACGCATGTCTGGTTCATTACCAGAAAGCTTTTGATCGAGTACAGAACGCCAAGATGATGCAAATACTAAAAGAAGCAGCCATTAACAACCAAATTAAGCAGGCATTAACAACCAAAAAACAATTAGAAACCTTTACTGGAATTAGACCGCAAATCTCACAGTTGAAGGTGAACACACCGAATATGTAAAAATCATGCATGGAGTGAGGCAAGCCTGTATTTTATCTCATCTAATCTTCAATTTGTACTCTTAAAGAATATTCATCGAAGCTTTGCCCGAAATTGAAAAAAGCATTCTAAAATTCTAAAAAACTAAACGGGTACCGGCTAAACTACATTAGTTCCTGTTTCAATTTGGGATTTTTTAATTTTTTTTTTGCTTCTCGAATGGCTTCGGAAATATCATCATCAAATTCTGACATAACTAATTCTATTTCATTGCAGTGTTCAAAGTAAAAAAACTGCTTCGAGCCAGGTTCCCCACCTTGTAATTACTGGTTTAGGTGGCAAAGGGACACCGGGAAGTCTTTCTTTATATATTTGCACCCTCAACGGAGCCTTTACAAAAACTTTTTTCATAAAATTTATAAAATTATTTACCAACGGAAACAGATTTCTTATTTCTTCAGCAATTCTATTTACCCTGTGGGCTACACAAGTGCAATGAATTAAATTAGGATAAAAAATCTTTAAATTAACAGCAGCTTTTAACATATATGCCGGAGCATCTGAAAGCATTAAAACTATTTTATTCACTGGTATAGGGTTGGGTAAAAAGAGGTTTGTTAAACTATCTTGTATAAATCGACTTATTGTTAAATTGTTTGTTTTTTCCAATTCTTTAACGGTAACTAAATAAGGTTTTCTCGCAAAGTTTTCGTTCAAAATTCCAATCATTAAATTAGCTATATACCTGCCGCATACATCTGTCGTTTCATCCACGATAATATACAAAAAATTGCCCTCTAACTACCGCTTAATTTTTGAAATACATTCCACATAACATTTTTCCACAGTATGTTTTCTCAATGTACTCTCGTCCGGTAAGGATTTATTAAGATATTTTTCGAAAAAGCATTTAAAACTAGGGTTATTAACTTTATATAGAGGAATGTTGGATGCAATCATCATCTGGCATAAATCAAATTTAAATGCGTCTTCCTTTTTTTTGAACTGCTTAAACTATCCCGCAGAGATATTTGGGCTAACTTAGAGGAATTTAATTTTTCCAAATTACGTTTATGAAGTGGGGTTCCACAATGCTGGTCAATAAAGTACTTTTTTCTACTTGAAATCTGAGAATTTAAAAAAAAAATAAAATTTGTGACTAAACTCTGATACAGTAACCGACTGTACAACTGATAATAAACTAATAAAGCTTAGGGATTTCAAAATAGTTAACCCTCAAGTCTCGACCAGGTACATTTTCCTAGAAATCTGTTATATAAACAAACCATTGATATTTTATTATTGACCCAAAATTTTATTACAGAATGGTTTAGTAATAGAATAATATCATGGGTAGTACCATGAAATTTTAAAAAAGGCACAAATAGGCGGAATTTACGAAAAAAGGCAAAAAGTGCAAAAAACAATTATAATAGGCAAAAAGGATTTTGCCTATAATCCGAGCTTTAGTTATTATACATATGAATCCTATTGATAAAATCGGCATCACCGCGCTAAAAACTCTCATAATGACTGCATTGCATATGTTCCCTATACTGTAAAGTCAAGGTGGGACGGACTATAGAAGACCTAAAAGTCTTTATGAACAAAATCACGTATTACACTCAACAACATGGACTCAATATAACCGTAAAGAAGACAAAGCTTATAATAATTAGCAAGAAAAAGATAACAAAAGGTCAACCCTACAACAACCAAACCCCTGTAGAAATAGTGTCGCACTACAACTACATCGGCATCGTAATAAATGAAGAATGGTCCAACAACCAGGAGATAAGAGTGCACATCGGAAAACCTAGATCCACTTTCAACCGGATGCGGGCCTTATTCAAGAGCCACAAGCTCCCTCTTGGCATAAAAGTAAGACTGCTGCGATGCTACGTCTTTTCTGTTCTTTTTTATGATGTTGAATCGTGGACCTTCGTAGATTTTAAATCGGCTTATGATAGTATCCTAAGAAATAAATTGTATGAAGCCATGGAGGAATTCCACATCCCTGATAAACTGATAAGATTGGTTAAGGCTGCAATGCGTAAAGTTGTTTGCAAAGTCGAAATACAGGGCGAACAATCACAGGCGTTTGAAACGAATGTTGGGCTGCGACAGGGAGATGCGCTGGCGTGTCTCCTCTTCAACGTAGCTCTGGAAAAGGCGGTCAGAGATGCCCAAATAGACAACAGAGGAAATATTTTTAATAAATTATCCCAAATTTTGGCATATGCGGATGACGTGGACCTAGTTGCCCGCACAACACGCAAACTAGAAGAAATGTATAGAGTCCTTTTCATGAGCATTTTTCAGTGCGTCACAAATGATAGAAAAAAAGGTAAGTCCGTGATAATACACATTTATGACATTCATTCTAACATGACATTTTAGTTAAATCTGACAGTTGTCACATTTTATTTTCAATTTGGCATAAAAACAAATCAATTGTGTTTATTGCATTTATAAAATGGTATTTTTTTTTATTTGTATAGTCTTATAAATTGTACAGATTATATTCGTAGATATATTATATAATTCGTAAATAATTTTTTCTTCGATTATAGCGCCATCTATCGACAACTAGAATAACTAGAATAAATGTTATAAAAAATGTCTGTAATCACAGACGTGCCTTTTTTCTATCACATACAATTTAATGCGTTAGAAAGAAATCGAAAAACTGTGACGCATTGAAAAATGCTCATGAAAAGGACGCTACCACCTTCTCAAATGTTTCAAAAAATATGGGCCTGAAAGTAAACGAGAAGAAAACTCGTTCATAAACTCGTAATCAACACCCAACAATAGAGCCAGAAACATCGGTCACCAATTCACTGTTGATAACTCTACCTTTGAAGTGGTGGACAAATTCACATACTTAGGCTCCCTGATCACCAAGGAGAACGTCATGACTAGTGCTGCCAGGTCCGATTTGTTTTTAATCGGTACATAAGCAAAAACAAATCGGGATTTAGGGTTGTAGATCGGGACAAATAAACAAAAATAGCCCAGTAGTAAATAAAAGTCTCTAGCATTAAAACTAAGCGAGTTACGCTCAAAATAAAGTTCGTTCCTTTTTTTGGTAAAAAAAAATCGTGAAAATCTCCCCCTATTTAGCACCGTAAATAAAATTAATCGTTAGCGCTTTACCATTTACTTTATATGTCGTGTATTGTTTATACGATCTGTAAGGTTTACCGTTTGGGAGTGCTTAGTTTTGAAAACAATTGGTTTTATAGTAAAAAAAATTTTCTAAAATATTGGAAAATAGCCTTTTTTCAAAATAACTTAAAAAGGATTAGGGATACTAAAATCTCAAGGAGTAAAAAGTAGGTAGGTTTTACTTTTATAAATATGATAGATTCATTTTGTTTTTCTGTTAGACAAAAATTGGCTCAAATATGGCTGTTCATATTTTGCATACACTCGTGATTAGTGACTCGTTCAGGCCCTTTCAATCATGTAAAAAATACATAAGGAAAGTAAATTGTTTGTAAAGCGGTAACGATTAATTTCATTTGGGGTGCTAAGTAGGGGGAGATTTTCACGATTTTTTACCAAAAAAAAAGGAGTCAACTTGATTTTGAGCATAACTCGCTTAGTTTTGATGCTAGAAACTTTTTTTAAACATAAAATAAAAATTTATTAAAAAAGTTTTAATTGGTTTTTCCCGAAAAGTGCTTCATTCCTTGGTTATTTCACGTTGAAATATTTGATTTGAAATTTGACGAATAAAAACGTATTTTTTATGAGCTACAACTTTGCTTTTGCTGGGTCTATAGACTTTACAAGTTCACAATTTTTTTCATTTTATTATATTATGTTACATGTTTGCTAGGAATAGTTTTTTCGATCAAATACTTACTTTTTGAGTTATTTGTGAAAATCGCCTGAAAACGTGATTTTTTTGTCGAAAAATAAACATTTTCATTCGTAAATAACTCGAAAATATTAAGCAAGTTAAAATTCTATAGAACTAAAATTGCTTAGAATTAGTCAATTTATCCATCTCCGGACTTATTTTAAACGCGCGGTTTTTCACCCCCAACTAGGGGTGACTGTCACCCCCCGAGTAAACGCAACCAACGGCACAAGCCGTCCAAATTTTCATGCAATTCGGAGTTGATCCTGAAAATTACACGGTATCGCCGTATTTCCCGTTCATTTACTAGACTACAAGGTGTTTCTATAATCTGTATTTAATCCTATATATCTAATAATAATAATAAGACGAAATTACAAAAAAAATCGTAGATTAAGTAAATTATTGATTTTTTATTAAAATTATATTTTTCATTCGATTTTGCCGCTTTAAGGAGTGCCTTGTTTTTATAACATAGTTATAAAATTCACTGCAAGTTCTCCTGAAATTGGTTTTCGTGGGTGAAAATCGGGACATTTAGTGTCCCGATCAGGTACAAATCGGTACGCGTCCTCAGACCCTTAAAATCGGGACGTCCCGCGCAAATCGGGACACCTGGTAACGCTAGTCATGACGGAAGAAACCAAGCGAAGGATAATCCTAGGGAACAATTGCTATTTTGGACTGAGTAGACATATGAGAAGCAGAAACTTAAGCCAAAAAACAAAAATAACCATATACAAAACCCTTATACAACCAGTGTTGACATATGGATCAGAGACATGGACCATCTCCAAGGCAGATGAAAACCTTCTGCCTTATATTTGAACGAAGGATCCTGAGAGCAATATTCGGTGGCATCTGTGAAAATGGTATAGGAGGTAATGGAGGAGGAGGTACAACTACGAGGTATACCACAGATATAAACA
This sequence comes from Diabrotica virgifera virgifera, assembly GCF_917563875.1. Taxonomy (NCBI): domain Eukaryota; kingdom Metazoa; phylum Arthropoda; class Insecta; order Coleoptera; family Chrysomelidae; genus Diabrotica; species Diabrotica virgifera. The sequence goes on along the minus strand of NC_065448.1, from coordinate 197,817,571 downwards.
TATATTTGGTGGTAAGGACGTAGTATCTCTTATAAGAATAGGAAGACTAAGATGGGCAGATAACAACCCTCCTAGAAGAATCCTTATGTCACAACCTGTGGGACGTAGAAATAGGGGTAGGCCAAAACTTAGATGGAAGAATGGTGTAGATGAAGATGGGAGAAAGATAGGCGCAGCAAACTGGCAACGGTTGGCAATGGATAGGACTGACTGGCGTAATAGACTTGGGAAGGTGGAGGCTCTTTCATAGGGCTGTAGCCACCATTGATGATGATGATAATCGTGGACCTTGAACGAAAATATGTGCAGAAGATTGGAAGCATTCGTGATAAGGTTCCGTGGACTGACCGAGACACAAATGACGAGGTCCTCAGAAGAATGAAGAAGAACCGAGAGGTACTGACCATCATCAAGTCTCGAAAGTTACAATACTTCGGACACGTTGTTTATTCATTTCTATAATTCAATTTAATCATTGTAGGACTCTGCCAAAGTCTTCTTTTTGTAAAATGTTGAACGGGTTGCATGTGTGAGTCCATAATATGAAATAAAATAAGAGACGTACTCACAATCAATTTATTATTTACTAAGGACGACCGGTTTCGCTGTATATAATATACAACAGCATCATCAGGTCCCGATAACAGTAAACTAAATACCGACATAATTTAGTTTACTGTTATCAGGACCTGACGATGCTATGCATATTATCGACAGCGAAACCAGATGTCCGGAGTAAACTGATTGTGAGTACGTCTCTTATTTGATTTCATTTTCTTTTTGTATTTTTTAAATATTATTCTGTCCAAATCTCAAGTTGCCTTAAATATATTTTTTCGAAATTGAAAAATTATTTGCACAAAAAAGATTCTACAAAATGTGATTACATTTATTACAAGCTCTTGATCTATCAACTGTGTTATATAGGGCATTTGTTGAGTTACCAGATGTATCTACTATATGTTCATCTTAATGTGTCTTTTAATTTAAAAGTAATCTTAATATTTATACAAATTTGTTTTAGGAATCTCCCCAAAGCCATCTGTATATCCATGCCGGTAGTAACAATCGTATATGTTGTTACAAACATAGCCTACTTTATTGTATTAAGCAAAGATGACGTTTTAGCTTCCGAGGCTGTTGCTGTGACTTTTGGAGATAAAATTTTAGGCATGTTTTCTTTCCTCATGCCTTTATTCGTCGCTTGCTCAACATTTGGCTCCCTAAACGGAGCGATATTTGCTTCCTCGAGGTTGTTTTACGTAGGAGCCAGAGATGGCCATTTGCCTCAAGCTATCTGTTTGATTTCTGTGAAGAGGTTGACACCTGTCCCGTCTTTAGTATTTTTGGTAAGTAATATAACATATAACTATACTGTAAATATAGCGAATAGATTAATAAGGAGCCTTCGAAACAAATCACAATTAAGTACCTATATTGCAGATATTACACTTAAATACCTATGGTTGGCTCTAAGGTTGGCTATGAATCTAAGACTGTTCCCCCATTGCAACGGAGAAAAATGTTGTAAGCAGTGTTTGCATCTCTTTCCAAGAGAGACAAAACTACCAAACAATCTCCAGTGAAAAGTCACGTAGTCGATAAACCCAGCCGATTAGAAAGATATGCAAACACTGCTTACAACATTTTTCTGTCGCATTGGGGAAATAGTTCTAGTTTGTAGGGAGCATTCTAGGTTTTAAATGCATAGACATAATATGAATGGACAAGGCATCCTGTGCAAAATAATGTAACGCGAAGCAGTATATAGGTGGTATATCTATCTCTCTTTACAGTGCGGTTACTTGCGTATGACAGATGAAGATAATTAAACCACTCTACTGATAGATAAATAATGTGACAGACAAAAATAACTAGTGAATATTGACGTTACACCTCTATTCACCGAGCGGCACATACCTTACCTAGTCTATTCTTATTATGTTTATGTTTATATAAACTATGTTTATATAGTTTATTAAAAAATATATAAACAATAAGTGAGGTGACGTATACGCGTTAATTTTATTACACAACCTACTCTAGATAGGTTTTTTCTATGGCTCTGTATAACCTATGTCATAATAGACGGGTGGCTTTGGTAGAAAATCGTAGATTTTATAGCCAAGAGCTGAAACTGTTTTAATCGATGGATTATGATTCCCATATTAGTGTAGGAAATAGAGGTTGAACCTCGCAAAATAGACACAAGTCCGGTTTAATTTTTTTTTTCTGGTATATCAAGGGGTGCTTATTATGAAACTAACTTTTTCTTAAAAAATTTCGTCCCGGAACCCCCCTTTTAATCCCTTTAAAGGGGGTAATTTGTGTTTTTTTCAAAACGTAGCCCTTCCTGTACGTTTTGCAAAAACTTTCCTTAATATAAATATGAAGGGTAATCGCTGAGAGTTTTTTTTTACTCTAGCATGGGCGGTTCAGATGGTATAAAAAGGGGTTCTTTAAAATGTAACACCATATAATTAAAAAATGGACAATTGCCCTTAAATGAAACCTATACCAAAAAATCAGCCACTTATTTGTAATTAATTGCCTTTTAAAAACTTGCCAACTTTGGGGCGCCACCCCCGCTAAACTGTGGATGATAGACATGTGCTGTTGGGAAATAAATAGTAGGAAATATAGTCTTCTTCATATTTCTATTAAGGAATTTTTTTGCAAAACGTACAGGAAGGGCTACGTTTCGCAAAAACCCCAAATTACCCCCTTTAAAGGGATGAAAAGGGGGGTTCCGGGGCGAAATTTTTTAAGAAAATGTTAGTCTCATAATAAGCACCCCTTGATATACCAGAAAAAAAAATAAAACCAGACTTGTGTCCATTTTGCGAGGTTCAACTTCTGTTTCCTACACTATATATGCTATGTTTAAGAAAGCCAATTTTAGCACTTTTCGGAAGCATTTTTCAATATGTTGGACATCAAATTAATTAAACAAGAAACGAAAGAAAAGCTGAAGTCAAGTAGGTTTAAAATGCGTAATTCAATTTTAATTACATATGGCCATGGGCGTCATACCCATGAGCAGGGAAGGGACCGTGTCCCCCCTAGCTTTTCGGGTGCTGCAAACTATATATGGTTATCCAAAGTATACAAAATATAATGTGCAATATATTCAAGTCGCCCCCACCTTAAAATTTTTTATATGGGCGCCCGTGTATATGACATAACGTCAGTTTAAAAGATCCATAAACAAATTGATATTTAGCCTTAACGAACGTCTAAACTTTACCGTTCCAAACACATTGATAATGATGTGTCCTATTTCAAAGATGCAGAGTTGTCAATTGCGATGTATAGGTACGCATGTCTGGTTGATTACGAAAAGCGTTTCATCGAGTGAAGCGGAATTGACTGATTGAATCTCAGAATTGAAGGTGAACACACCAAATTCGTAAGAATCATGCGTGCAGTGTAACAAGCCTGTATTTTGTCTCCTCTAATCTTCAATCTCCACTCTGGAGAATATTTAGCAAAGCTTTGCACAAAATTAAAATGATTGAATAACATCAGAGATAATGCAGATGACACCATTGTATTTACAGACAACCTAGAAAACCTACAACTCCTTCTGAACAAAATCATGTCCCACTGTCAACAATGGGTCTATTGAATAAAAGGGGTATTCCCATCTCGGCCCACTATAATCCTTTAATACTTTATGATACCCCAGGTACATTTTAAAAACCCCCCAGCTCGGCTCGAAGATTAACAGGTAGGTATTAGGGGGTATTCTCATCTCGGCCCACAAATTTATCTTGGAATTATCTAATTAATTAATCGAAAATTATTTATATGGATGGTACATTTTCGTACTGTACAAAGTTTTTTAAACAAATGTTTACAGTTCACGGCTATGTTAATGGTCATTATATTTCGTTACTATTTTGTTTACTGAAAGACAAAAGCGAAAATTCTTATAGACAATGCATTATGAACATTTATCAATATTGCGTGAGTAGAAGTTTAACATTTTCGCCACAAGAAGTAGTCATTGATTTTGAAATTGCTATTCATAATGCTGTAGTAAAAATTTGGCCAAATTGTAAAATTACCGGTTGTCGATCTCATTTAACACAAGCTTGGTTTAGAAAAATCCAAAGCTTAGGTTTCGTTAATGAATATAAAGATAAAAGTTCAGATATAGGAAAATGGCTGCGTTACTGTTTTGGCCTTTTATTTTTAAATCCCGAAGAAATTGATGATTTTTATTTTTTTGAACTTTATGAAATTAAACCTAACCATCCTAAATTGGAAGAATTTTCTGACTACCTTTTACAAAACTACTTAATATCTGATTCAAAATTTCCGCCAAAAATATGGGCAGATGCTTCCGCGGCTTTAAATAAAACTACAAATGCATGTGAATCTTTCCATTCTTATTTCAATAATTCAATGTATATATCAAACTCATCCTTCATTATTTATATTTTTAAATTCAATTTTAAATATACAAGCTGAAGTTCATGTTAAGTGTAACAGTATAAATACACCCTATAAATTTATAAATATACATTCAAAAAAGCGCCATGATTTTATTAACACAAAAGTTAATGAATACAACAACCATATGTTATCGCAACTAGAATATGTTAAAATATTATGAAATTATTCTAATTTTTGATATTAGCTTTTATTTTTATTGGACTATGTATAATTATATATCTATTTAATAAAGTTATTCTATAAATGTGTTTTTTTTTTCATTGAGATGTAAAATTATTTGATTGTAACAATTAATATCTCATGAGGCGAGCTGGGTATATTTTATATCGGGCAGTTTTAATCTTTGCGCCGACTTGGGACATTTTTAAAAGTCCTACCTGTTTCTTGGGCCGAGATAGGCACTGCCCGAATAAAAAGAAGTATTTGCTTTTACTTACAATTATTTAAGTATTTACTTAATACTAATTGAATAAAGTCATTTCTTTAATACTTTATTCAATTATTATTATTAAGTAAATACTTAAATACTTGTAAGTAAAAGCAAATACTTCTTTTTATTCAATAGACCCAATATGAAATCAATGTAAACGTACAGAAAACAAAGCTCATGTTAATTAGCAAGAAAAAGATAACAGAAGATCAACTCTACGTCAACCAAACCATAGTAGAAAGAGTGAAGCACTTCACCATAGCTACCTCGGTGCCATAATAAGTGAATAAGGGACTAACAACCAGGAGATAGTACGCAACGGAAAAGATAGATCCACATTCCACCGGATGAGGGCCTTCTTCACAGGCCACAATCTCTTTTTGCTATAAAACTATGGATGCTGCGATGCTACCTCATCTCAGCTCTATTTTATGGTGTTGAATCGTGGATCTAGAACGTGGAGGATATGTACAGAGATTGGAAGCGTTTAAGATGTGGCTGTATTGTAGATTATTTAAGATCCCATGAACTGAACCAATTACAAATGAAAAGGTCCTCAGAAAAATAAATAAAAACCAAGGGCTACTGAACATCATTGAAAGTTAAATACTTCGAACACGTTATGTGAATGTAAATGCCCTCCTACAAGACATCCTGTAGAGGCTTGAAAGGCTAGGTCCAGGAAGAAGAACGTCCTGGATAAAGTACCTCAGTATCGCCAACATTCGTCACGGATAGACAATCAAGAAGAACTTATCTAATTGTACTGACGCGCCGCTGATTTCTAATTTATGTGTTTTACTTTATAAAAATCTTTTCTTTACATAAAATAAATACACGGATTATTAACAATATGAAATTCATATCTCATTTAATATGAGATGCTAATAGACGCCTTGAATAAACATGCAAAGTAAATATTTCGCTGCATGACCTTAGCAGCCAAAAATGATTAGATGATGAACTGTTCTTGACCCTGATATTTTTATAAATATTGACTTTCTTTTATATATCTGCCCCAGTGTCGTATCATAACGTTTAACGTTTTAATGATAAGAGTGATAAGAAATCTAAAGCAAAAAAAGCAACAATTCCAGAGGAAATTCCAAACGAGGCGAGGTGAGCTGCAACGAAAAATATAAAACCTAATAAAAAGTATTTGGGAAGAAGAAAGAATGGAAAATAGGCTGAATCAGAGGCGTGCGGTCCATGGAAGCGGGGGAAGCACCGCTTCCCTATTTATACTTCGATATAAGAAAATATATTTGTTGTGAAAACAACAGTTATTTACATTAATTTGCTTTTATAAAAATATCTCTCTGTAAATCTGTTGGGACAATCTGTATTGTGTTTAAAATATTTAATTCTCTGAAAAACTTGAGTGTAGCGTTGTGTGTTTCATAAAATATACATCTGCATTTTTTATCGTTTCGGGGTAAAAGCAGGTCATTTTGCCAAAGAAGTGTAACATGTGTTTGGCCCTTTTCAGGGCGAATGGTGTAAACTAAACTATCAAAGATAATAGTGCAGAGATTTGAATAGAATTTCAGCAGTCTCTTTCTGCTCTCCGAGTTGAACACTTTGTTCGCTTGTGCGTCTCTCTTCGCCGTAAAAATACTCTCTCCGCAATAATTAATAGATTAAAAAGACTCTTACTCTCTCTCGTTCGCTATTAAGAATATCATTTATCGTTAAGCCGCTTATTTGTTAAATTCGTTGTTTTTTTTGTTAATAAATGTTTTGTTCGCCGAATACCCTTATTTATCGCTAATACACAACCCTTTCTAGCGTATTAATTAGCACCTTTAAAACCAGACCAAATCAAATTATTCGAACCAGTTCTCCTAAAAGTTCACTATTTTGTTTATATCGAAGGACGGGACATACGGGTGTGGTCCTAAAATATTCACCTATGTCCAATTAGGCAAAAGGTAATAATTAAACCATTTTTGCCACGGTGGGGTGAGATTGAATAAAAACTCACACCATTTGATGGTCTACATCGACCCGGATTTTTGGTTGGTTTTCGCGTTTGTGCCGCTTTTTCGGACATTTTTGTGTGTAATACCTCTACAAGACTTGTTAGTTCGCGTCGCGATAAACTCTAAGTAAAAGAAAGTGAAGTTATTGTGTGTGGTTAGTAGCTGCCACCTGTTGCTTTATCAATTGGACTAATTTGGTGAGATTTTTCCATTTTTTAAAACTTTTATTGCTGATCCAAGGTAAACTCTGCTCAAAGACATTTTACGGTCAAAAACACTTTTGTAGACATTTAACGTAGACGCTGTATCTCTCTGTGAAACTTAGACTCTTATTCTCTCGCCGCGCTTGTTAATTGACAAAAAACTCTCCAGTGTAATTTAGATTTTGCCGCGTATCGATAGACTCTCTCTCGCCGTGTGTTCAATCGAATTCGAGATAGAAATGGAAGACCTCAAGAAAAAAAGGACGCCTTTGAAGGCTAAAATTACAAGAATCGAAAACTGGCTCTCACAAAAGGCTAGTACGGAAAAGGATGCGCTACAATTTCAATTTCGGCAAACAGAATTAAAAACCTGTTTTTTAAAATATGAAGAAATAATGGATCAGATAGACGAGATTGATGAAGCCGGTATTGAAGCAGAAGACAGGGTAACAACTGAGCAAAAATATTTCTCTATTCTCGCGGGCCTACAGCGTAAGATGGACGAGTTATTGTTGGGCCCCCCTCCTCTCAGATCAAATAGCACTCAGTCAACTGTGGCCACTGCTAAGGTTAGGCTTCCGGAGATCACCATGCAAACGTTCTGCGGGTCATTCTCTGAGTTCAACTCGTTCTACCAGCTCTTCGAGACGCTAATAGTGAACAATGAAGAACTCAATAATGTGCAACGATTTATTTACCTTAAATCGTTCCTGCGAAATGAACCCCTCCAGTTGATCGACAACATCGAAGTTATCGACGAAAATTTCGATATAGCTGTAAAAACTCTCAAAGATCGTTACGAAAACAAATCGCGAGTGATTAGCTTACACATTCAAAAATTGTTAAAGGCTCCATCTCTAGTTAAAAGTAATTCAAAGGCGTTACGCGAATTTTTAACTCTAGCTCAGCAGACGCTGCTCGCTTTGAAAAATATGTCCGTACCAATTGAGCATTGGGATTTACTATTAATTGAAATATTTTTACAAAAATTAGATTTTTCTACACATAGGGCCTTTGAATATGATATTGGGACAAAGACCTTACCTACCCTTTCACAGTTTTTTAAATTTCTCGAGAAAAAGTGTGATATTCAGGAAAAATTAAATGTTTCAGATCATGATAAAAAGGTTAATAACAGGTCTCAATCAAAAACATCTTTCTTCTCATCAGTTGACCAACCATCACACTCTTTCTCTGATAATAATTGTACTTTTTGCAGAAGTAATGCTCATAAGGTTTATCAGTGTAATGATTTTAAATGCCTCTCTTTACAGGAAAAATTTAATTTTGTAAAAGGTAAGAAACTGTGTTTTAATTGTTTGGGTAGTAAACATTTCTCTCAAGATTGCGGCTCTACTCGATCATGTACTTTGTGTGGGGGTCATCATCACTCATCCCTCCATGGAACCTCTGAAAATGTCTCTTCCTCTAGGAACATCAATAGGCAAGCTCTCTCTCGTGAGCGCAATGCTCAAACTCCTCAAAATTCTCAAGGTGCTTCTCGTGTTGTCGCTCCCATATCTACTCAGCATTCTTTTAATAATCGCAGCCAAAATGAAGCTTCTACTAGCTCATCCAGACCTCCTTTAGATATGCAAAATTCTCCAGATTCTCAGGCAGCCACATCTCTCTCCGCTTTATCAGTTAAAACTGATGTATTGTTGGCTACCGCTTTAGTAACCGTTTATTCGAAAGACGGCAGACCCATGCATGCCAGAGCGCTCCTAGATAATGGGAGCCAACATTCGTTTATCTCTCGTGATTTGGTTGAGAAGTTAAAACTCATCCCTTATTTTAAACAGCTACAGATATCAACCATATCCGAAAACACCTCACTCTCAAACGAAATGTTAAACTTAGAATTTTTCCCCTATAATGTAAAGGACAGAAGTTTTAAAACTTCCTTCGCTGTACTCGATAGTATAACTTGTAGGCTTCCTAGAGCTACTATAGATAGAAGTAAAATAAAAGTCCCACAGGATCTCACTCTCGCAGATCCCTCGTATTCTGTTCCGGGTAAAATTGATTTGCTTCTGGCTGGTGATATCTATAGTGAATTATTGACGGATGGATTTATACGGTTAGGAAAAAATCTTCCCATTCTTCAGAATACTCACTTAGGCTATGTTATTTTTGGTACAATTAATCCTCAGGTTTTTCACCGTAATTCACATTTGGCTATCTCTCAGTCAAATGTTTCTCTCTTTGTTCAATCCGAACCCGAAGAAAATCAGTTGGATAAGTTGCTTCAACAATTTTTCGAAATTGAAGAAGTTCCCCTCGTTAGTAAATTAACTCCCGATGAAGAATTAGCGGAACAAATATTTAGCAAAACTACTCTTGTGTTACCTTCAGGGCGCTTTCAAGTAAATCTTCCATTTGTCTCTGAAAACGCTAATAAAATGTTAGGTGAATCCTTTAAAATGGCCTTTAAAAGATTTATGAAATTAGAACATGGGCTCTTAAAAAACGAAAGTACATACGCTCAATATAAATCTTTCATTAATGAATATCTTCTTCTCGAACATGCGAAAATAGTGCCTCTCTCTCTAACCAACGAAAAGTTAGAAAATAAATATTTTCTACCGCATCACTGTGTGTTTAAGGAAGAATCTTTAACAACAAAGCTTAGGGTTGTTTTTGATGGTTCGATGAAAAGCTCTAGTGGTTATTCGCTCAATGATATTTTACTCAAAGGTCCTACTCTTCAACCGGAACTTTTTGACATTTTGCTACGGTTTAGATTGTATTCCTTCGTTTTTACAACGGATATACAAAAAATGTATAGACAAATTAGAATAAATCCTGCTCAAACCTCTCTTTTAAATATTCTGTGGCGTGACTCCCCTGTAAAAGACATTGAGTGTCTTGAATTGCAAACCGTAACGTATGGAACTAAAAGCGCTAGCTTTCAGAGTACTCGCTGTTTAATGGAACTGGCACAAAATCATCAGACTGAGTATCCTCTGGCCAGTGATGCTCTTCAAAATAGTTGTTACATTGATGACATTCTCTATGGCGCTAATGATGTACAGACTCTCCTTAAAGCTCATAAGGAAATAACTAGTTTACTTGGAACCGCTTGTATCTCTCTCCATAAATGGTGTTCTAACTCAGACTTGTTTTTAAAAAATATCTCTTCTCTCTCTTCGAACACTTCTTATGTAATAGCTCCAGATAATGGCTCCAATAAGGTTTTAGGTTTATGTTGGAATCCTATTCTTGACACCTTCTCAATCTCTCTCCCAAATTTTACCCTAAAGGACTCATACACCAAGAGAGAAGTACTGTCAATGATTGCCCAAATATTTGATCCTCAAGGCCTAATTAACCCAGTTACAGTTGTCGCTAAATTAATTATGCAAAAAATTTGGATTTCCAAAATTAATTGGAACGATAGCATAGATGCAGATACGTTGCATGAGTGGCTAAATTTTGTTCGCAGTCTCTCTCATTTTAAGGATTTAAATATACCTCGGTGTCTCTTCTTAAGTCAAGAAATCACCAGTGTTGAGATTCACTCATTCTCGGATGCAAGTTTAAAGGCTTATGGAGCTTGCATCTACCTACGTGTGATTTATAGATCTGAACAAGTATCTTGTTCACTTTTAGCATCTAAGAGTCGTGTCGCTCCGCTAAAACCCTTGACTCTCCCAAGATTGGAACTCATGGGTGCGCTATTGTGTAGTAAGCTCACAGCAAGGATTGCTAATATTATTGAAGAAAAACTCTCTCGCTTAGACTCTATAAATATGTGGTCGGATTCAGAAATTGTTCTCGCTTGGCTTCGTTCGCATCCCTCTCGTTGGACTCAATTTGTAGCAAATAGGGTTGCACAAATTTTAGATAATTCTCCTAACGCTCATTGGAGGCACGTACGATCCAAAGAGAATCCTGCCGACATACTCTCCCGAGGAATGCTACCCGCTGAAATACTTAAATCTTCTTTGTGGTTTCATGGTCCTCAATTTTTGAATCAATCTCGGTTGGATTTGTTGAAATACAATCCAAAAGTTTATACCTCCAAGTTACCCGAAGAAAGGAAAGTAACTCTTCACATTCGAAATGATCAAATAGATTTTTTCACCTCTCTTTCTGATAGGTTCTCTAATTTTTCAAGGTTTGTAAGAACTTTAGCATTTATATTCAGGTTTGCCAATAATGCCAAATCGCCTTCTCATAAGTTATCAAATTCTCTTGAAGTAAGCGAACTTCAAAACGCTGAACTGAAGATTGTTAAGATGCTTCAGTATTCTTCTTTCTCGCTTGAGATTTCTGAGATTAAAAAAGGTAAAACTCTATCCAATAAGTCTATTTTACGCTTAAACCCCTTTTTGGATGAAAATGAAATGCTGCGTGTAGGAGGTCGCCTTGGTAACTCAGACGTCACATTTGATCAAAAATATCCTCTTCTCCTTCCCTCAAAAAATCGTGTAGTACGTCTCATTCTTCAGAGAGAACATATCAGACTTTGTCACTCTGGTCCTCAAAATACTTTATCTCAAATTCGACTTAAATATTGGCCTTTAAATGGACTACGTGAAGTTAAAAAGGTCATACACCAATGTATGGTTTGTTTTAGATTTAATGCCAAACCCGCTATTCAGATTATGGCAGATTTGCCAAAGGAACGTTTGCAATCCTCTCGAGTATTCGCTCATGTAGGATTAGATTTTGGTGGCCCCTTTCAGATTAAAGCTTCCAAACTCCGCAAAGCTCCCTTGATAAAATCTTATATTGCTCTTTTCGTTTGTCTATCGACTCGAGCTGTTCACATCGAAGTCGTGTCCGGCCTTTCTACAGAGACGTTTCTTCTCGCTCTAAAACGTTTTATTAGCCGTAGAGGCCTCCCTCAGACTATATTCAGTGACAACGCCACGAACTTTTTGGGAGCTCGTAATCAGTTGTTTGAACTTTATAAGTTTTTAAAAGAAAAAGAAAACTCTCGCTCTATTAATGATTTTTTGGCATCATCGCATATTCGCTGGAAAACCATAGTTCCTCGAGCCCCTCATCATGGTGGCATCTGGGAAAGCGCTATAAAGAGCGCAAAGCATCATATCCGTAGACTCATGGGTGATATTAAGCTCACTTTTGAAGAATTTACCACTGTTCTCACTCAAATTGAAGCTGTGCTCAACTCTCGACCGCTTTGCTCCCTCTCAAATGATCCCTCTGATCTAACCTATCTGACCCCTGGACATTTCTTGATTGGACAATCTCTTACGTCATTTCCTGAAAGGGATGTAATCCACATTCCCGAAAATAGATTAAGTTTATGGCAACATCTCTCTAAACTCCAGCAAATGTTTTGGAAAAAATGGTCAATTGACTACTTGAACAGACTCCAAAATCGCCCTAAATGGTTTCTTCCTCATAAGAACCTAGAGCCCAACGATCTCGTCTTGTTGATTGAAGATAACACTCCTCCTCTTTACTGGGCTCTAGCAAGAGTGATTGATGTCTTTCCCGGAAAGGATGGCCGAGTAAGAGTTGCATCGGTCAAAACTAAAGATGGAGTCTTCAAGCGCTCTATTAATAAATTGTGTCCTCTACCAAATGACTGTTAAAATTAAGTTAAGTTTAGTGTTTTCGCTTAAGAACATTGTAAGTTGATTTATGTTAGGTTAGGTTTATGTTAAAGCCAGTGCTTCAACGCGGCGGAGTATGTTGTGAAAACAACAGTTATTTACATTAATTTGCTTTTATAAAAATATCTCTCTGTAAATCTGTTGGGACAATCTGTATTGTGTTTAAAATATTTAATTCTCTGAAAAACTTGAGTGTAGCGTTGTGTGTTTCATAAAATATACATCTGCATTTTTTATCGTTTCGGGGTAAAAGCACGTCATTTTGCCAAAGAAGTGTACCATGTGTTTGGCCCTTTTCAGGGCGAATGGTGTAAACTAAACTATCAAAGATAATAGTGCAGAGATTTGAATAGAATTTCAGCAGTCTCTTTCTGCTCTCCGAGTTGAACACTTTGTTCGCTTGTGCGTCTCTCTTCGCCGTAAAAATACTCTCTCCGCAATAATTAATAGATTAAAAAGACTCTTACTCTCTCTCGTTCGCTATTAAGAATATCATTTATCGTTAAGCCGCTTATTTGTTAAATTCGTTGTTTTTTTTGTTAATAAATGTTTTGTTCGCCGAATACCCTTATTTATCGCTAATACACAACCCTTTCTAGCGTATTAATTAGCACCTTTAAAACCAGACCAAATCAAATTATTCGAACCAGTTCTCCTAAAAGTTCACTATTTTGTTTATATCGAAGGACGGGACATACGGGTGTGGTCCTAAAATATTCACCTATGTCCAATTAGGCAAAAGGTAATAATTAAACCATTTTTGCCACGGTGGGGTGAGATTGAATAAAAACTCACACCAATATTATTAATTAATATTTAATAATCAAAATTTTTTCCCTAATCCAAGTAATCTACATATTACCTAGGCAATAGGCTTTGCAAAATATTAAAAATTAATCGCGTACGAACGAACTCAATATGCACACAATTCAACTATTCGGTCCACTCCTGACAGAAGCGCATCTCAAAATCGTCGCCATAGATAAGGTATATATAAGTAGAATAGATAGGCAACTCTTTAATACGTAAAATTGCAATGTATACAGCGCCCTCTGTCCGGTTTAGTCATGAACTAAATGGACAATGGCGGGAATTTTAAACGTTCAAATAAGCTTTGTTGCTAATTATTGTAGTAAAACAAGATTCTATAACATAATGCAAATTATGAAAATAATCGACAATTGTTTCTTACATTAGCGATTATTTTTTGTAATTTGCATTACATTATGGAGTCTTTTACTGCAATTATAAATATACATAGTTCATACAATAGGAAAGGTAAAAAAACAAAATTCAAAAATTAAAATATTTATTTAAAAAATTAACGGCACAATTTACAGGAAAGTACCAAAATTAAAGCTCATAATAAAATATTTCCAGTATCTTTTTGTAACATTGCCGAGTTTATAAACACATCAATCCTGACATTAAGGCAGCGCCGAAATTAACACAAAATTTTTAAATTACATGGATGCAAAGTAACCCAAAAGAATATTCCTTACTTCTCAGTCCTGTTTGGTACACAGCATTTAAACACCATTGATTCAAAAATTTGCACACAAACTGAATATTTTACTTTATAGTAAGAGAACAAAAGTCTTTGTTGTATATGGCTAATCTATAAGTAAAAAGTAAAAAAACAATAAAATAAATCCAAACACGTATGTAAACAAACAACGATGTCATCAGATGCCATTGACAAGACAAAATAAAATAGCATTTCTTCACAGCGTTGCCACATTTGATTTAGAAAATCTACTGTAAGTCTGTAAGTTTAGCTAAAATCTACTAAATCAAAAACTAAAATATACTATGAAACTTTATTAACGTATTTGTATATAACTTAGGACTTTTTATAATAAAAACAACAGCTGACTAACTAGAAATTAATATAATATGAATATTTGTAAAAAAAAACCAAACTTTTTTAGATTTTAACTGGGAAAAATCTATAATTCATTTTTATCAGTTTCATATTTAATATTTGTATATAATATTTTGTCATCCACTGATTTCTGCATGTCGGGATCAAATTCTTCACACAATTCTTTCGCATTTTACATTGGAAACACGTAAACACAACATTTTTTGTTTTGCAAAGTTACATATGCTTAGATATTTTAGTTTTCCATCGTTAGCTTCTAATAGACTCACCGAATGCCATAACTCTTCAATAACACCTGATATACTGCTTGCACTGCTACTTGAAATCTGCAAGTTTGTTGAAACTGCACCAGAAATCCAGTTTCATTTAATTCATCATCTACGTCCTGAATCTTATTTTCGGTAATGACATTGGGAAATTGTAACAAAATGTCTGAAAACTAATTTAGAAATGGGGTAAATACTATAAAAAGCAAATTTTATTTCAGTCATAACAAAATGTTGAAATATACCAAAAATTTACTAAAAAATATTGCCTATATACTAGAATTTTTAAACAATATCAAAAATCTACCAAAAAAGTAGAAATCTACTAAATGTGGCAACGCTGTTGCAGTTTCTGCAGATGCGATGACATGCGCATTTGGAAAAGTCTTAGTGGCGCCACCTTTCCAGTTTAGTCAAGAATTAAAGAGAATGAACCGTAATTGCCATTAAGGATAACAGTGCATGATCGTCGCTTGTCATGCAGTTGTCCCGTTTAAAAATTGGTCAGGGTTCAATGACCGCACCCACTAGTCGCGCGAATTTTGGTACCCTCTGGAAGCGATCGTCCTATCGCCTTCCAAAAGTGAGATGCTCCGACTGCTAAGGGGTGCTTAGGTCAACATACATTCGCTTAAAGAATATTTCGATTTAAAATTTTTGCAGAGTTTTTCCTTTTACTTATCTTTTATTTGACATTTTACAGAAGTCAATGACATTGCATTTTGTATAAGACAAATTGATGACTTTATTAATACGATAATTAAAAAAACGAGAGCAGTTTAAAAATATTTGGGATAAAACTGAAAATATGGGGTTTGAACATGAAAGAAAAATAATGAAGATTGATAATGTCGGAGACAGAGAGAACAGAGGAAACAGAGAACTTTGTAGACTTATAACTTATTTGTAGACTTATACACTTTTGTAGAATTATAATAAATAATCTTAATATTTCTAATTATAATTCATCAAAATTTCCCACTGAGGAATTTATTTCACTATACGATTAAATGATGAAATTTTTTGATATCCCAGCTTTGCATTCCCACTTAAGTGTTGTTTATGAAACAGCTGACATTAGTGATAATTATAACTACTGGTTTAAACAAGTCACTGTGTGAAGTGGTCAAGTTGTGTGAATTAGTACTAACTATCCCAGCCACACGTGCATCAGTTGAACGAAGTTTTTCAGTATTAAGATGCATTAAAAGTTTCAAATTAAGAGTTTAAAAGAAATTCAACAAGCGAAGACAGACTTTGAAAGTTAGCCCTATTATCCATTGAAAAAGACTGCATTCAACAATTATCAGAAGTTGCTAGGAGAATAGACCTCAAGTATAAATAAGTATCATATTATTGAAAGTTGTGTGTTGTGGAAAATGCCTCGGAATATAATTTTTTTTTTAAATAGAATTCTTCTTTAGGAAACCAAGCCCGGCGCGAGGACTCGAGACCCGAGCTAGCAATACAGATCAATGATAGGTCACTAGTCACTAGAAATAGCGGGAATAGAGTGCCTCACGCATTGATCGGGGTAGGATTTAGTGTGTGAGTCCTTGTACCCAGGACGTCTCACATAAGCACTTTGCTGATAGAGAGCCCCTGCGCATCAGAGTGTTATCAGGTGGGAAGTGGCTCGACCCTTAAGAAAATATTTTTATATCCTTATTGAATCACTTCCCCTTTCGAAAAAGTCACCGCACGCCACTGGGCTGAATACTTCATATTCTAAAGAAAGGTGATACCAGACTATGCAACAACCTGTAGATAAATAACATAAATAAACAGCAGCTACAAAATGCTGACATAAACGGACATCATTCAGACAACGTCTCGCAATATATATATTGAAACTAAAATAGGAAACTACCAGCACAAATTTAGAGAGGGAAGGTCAACAATAGATACTATATACATAATGACGCAGTCAATCGAGAAATGTTATGAACATGATATTGACTTAGATAGCCTCTTCATGGATTTGACAGCCCATACGACCAGACCTAATAGAAGACCAGACGAAAAATCTAGAGACCCCAATCAAACTGTAAAGTTTACGAAAATAACAATGGATTGATCGACAGCAGTATTCTATAACAGACGATGGCATCTCACAAAATATAGAAGTGGCATCTGAGTAAGACAAGGCGACTCAGTATCAGCCTCATTATTTATTGCCGCGATAGAACTACCCAAACAAAAGGTCCATTTATAAGATCTTCGTCGCAATTTATTGTGTACGCTGATGACGTAACACTGATTAGCAGAAATATAAAACAGTTTAAAAGAAGAATTTGCAAAGTTGTACAAGGAAGCATCCAAGAGGGTTTTGGCAATTAACCAAAATAAAACGAAGTATTTAATATGTTACAGGAAAAATACAGTTAATACGACAGAGATAAATAAATATTGGAAAATGCGAGTTCGAAAAGGTACACAGTTTAAACACTTAGGGGTCTCAGTTAATGGTATTGTCTATTCTGGACAAGAGTAACTATTTTTTTGTTGCTGCATTAAGCTGGCGATAATCAGTGCAAAAGAACACTATTGTTCTTCCGGGTATTATGACGGGTATGCGCGGGTAGCGCGCAAATGGGTATGACCGATCATATTACCCGTATACACGTCAATGGTGAATATAAAATTCTTAATTGTATGTCAAAAAATTTGCAATAACTACGTCTTACAACCCACCAAATTTGATTTGCATATCTCAACTGGTTTAAAGCAATAAATAAATCGTCAGTTTGTAAAAAAAATTAACATCCCTTATCTCGGAAACGAAGCGTTTGCGGACATATGATTATAAAGCAAATTGTGATTATTTTGTCATGTAAAATTACCCCTTAAACTTTGTCGCACTTATTTGGAAACACCTTGAACTGATGACGAACATGGCCAGTTGTTAAAGTACCTAAATTTTTTATTATCCAACATAAGTGAATGAATCCAAAAACAAAATGTTAAGAAAACCGGACATCTTGGATTTTAAAGCACCCTAAAATATGTCTGTGTAGATATTGGCATTGAATCCGGCCCGGTCCGACCGTCACATATAACACCGTTGCCGTATCCTCTATTTTTTCATACTATCACGTTACAATTTTTTGTGATATTATATTTGTGTGTGAAATGTATCATTTTTGTGTATTTTAGGTATGTTCTAATATGTTATGTATATATAGGTTTTTACTTGATTATTTTAAATCATTGTGACGTTTAACTTGCTAGAAACCTTGTAATATTTGTACCTAATGTGTTAAAAGTAAGTAGTTTTGAAACACCAATTAAGTAAAGTTTATTATGTTGTTGTTTTCACCAATTTTGAAAAAATGTGAAAACATTGAATTGTCCACGTCCGTCTGTCCGTCCGTCCGTCTTGTCTGTCTGTTTGCAAACTAAACTCCTCCGTCATTATACCAGGTAGAATGACAAATGAGGTGTCAAATGAAAGCTTATCGAAGGATGGTACTAAAGGTGAGAAATTTAACCTAGGCTTTCTGTCCGTCTGTCTGTCCGACCGCGTATATGATTCCTTCGTCAATGTACCAGGTAGAATGACAAATGAGGTGTCAAATGAAAGCTTATAATCCAAGGATGGTACTAAAGATGAGAAGTTTGACATAGGCTGTCTGTCCGCCTGTCCGTCCGACCTGGTATAGTGACGGAGGAGTTATATTCGCGGACAGACAGACAGACGGACAGACAACCTAGGTCTAATGTCTCACCTTTACTACTATCCTTGGATTAACTTTCAGTTGACACCTCATTTGTCATTCTACCTGGTACAGTGACGGATGAGTTATACTCGCAGTCGGACGGACAGACGGACAGACAGCCTATGTCAAATTTCTCACTATTATAAGCTTTCATTTGACACCTCATTTGTCATTCTACCTGCTAAAGTGACGGATGAGTTATATTCGTGCTTGGACGGACAGGCGGACAGACAGCCTATGTCAAATTTCTCACCTTTAGTACCATCCTTGTATTATAAGCTTTCATTTGACACCTCATTTGTCATTCTACCTGGTATAGTGACGAAAGAGTTATATTCGCGGTCGGACGGAGAGGCGGACAGACAACCTATGTCAAATTTCTCACCTTTAGTACCAGCCTTGGATTATAAGCTTTCATTTGATACCTCATTTGTCGTTATACCTAGTATAATGACGGAGAAGTAAATGTTATTATTCTATTATTCTTGTAGGTACATTTAACATTGATTGAAATTATGAAAGAAATATATAGAAAACAGCATGGCAACACTGTGATGCACAAACATTTGATTCGTACACCCGGTATACAATGACAGTTTACCTGTCTAGCAACAAGATTATTACAGCGATATTGTTAATGAATAAGGCTATAACATGGTAAAAAAATCACTTAAATCGGACAACAGGTATAGGAAATTCGAGACATCAAAAATGAAAAAATTTTCAGTGGATCGATTTTTTTGCACCTGAGTGTATATTTAATCTGATATGAATAAGAAAAAAATAAAAAGATTAAAAATTTACTAAATTTTGTAGGTGGCCCGTTTTCTCTGACGCGTAGTTTATTTTGGATACATTAACAGTCTGCCTTCGTTTACATTACTTGGTTGAGGTAGACCCCATGATATACTATAATTTTTGACCCGTGGGTCAATAAATAAGCAACCATTATATTTTAAAGATTAATTTAATATTTACTTAGATGTTTTGTTGTAATAAACATTTATTTATCATTTAACGATAATTATTTAAGGATTTAATTTTGTTTCAGGCAATCATCACGCTAGCATTAGTAATGGTAGAAGATGTATACGCCCTTATTAATTATGGATCTTTTGTAGAAGCACTTTTTATTACCGTCAGTATTGTGGGACTTTTATACATGCGCAGAACTCATCCAAAAGCCCCACGACCTATCAAAGTGAACTTAATCCTACCTATTACATTCTTCATAATATGCGGGTTCTTAGTAACGTTTCCGTGTTACGTAACCCCTCTAGAAGTAGGAGTTGGTGTAGCTTTTATATTATGTGGTATTCCAGTATACTTCGTTACGATATATTGGCAAAACAAACCACTTTGGTTACAGAACTTTTTTAACGATTTTAATAATGGCTGTGCTAAGTTGTTTATGTGCGTGCCTGCAGAGAGTGAGAAAGATTTTTGATATATACTTTTTTTATTTATTAATTTATTGTAATAAGTATTAGTACGGTGAACACGAGGGACCAAAGTTTAGTTAAACTCGAATTCTTTTTTATTTTTTAAAGCGCCAACACTATGTTTCGTTGTGACCTACATGGACATATTATTTTTTAGTTATGCGGCTTTATGTGCCACTAATTTAAAAAAATTTATTATTTTTATATTTATTTTTATTTCGTTTATACTAGTAGAGAAATTTAGCTGTAACGCTCGTTAAAGGAAGAGAACAAAACATTATCAAAAATCATCTAGGGGTAAAATACATAACAATAATACATTTGTAATAATACATTTTTGAGTTATCTTGTAATGATATCTATCCGTCATTAAACTCTTTTGAAAATCTGAAAACTGAACCTGAAAATTGAACTGAAATAATTGAAAATTTAAATTGAAGAATAGTGATTAAACAGAATATTTAGTTGATAGAAAATTTGAGCCCACTCAACTAGAAGAAAAATGGAAACAAAACAGGAAGTTAACAAATGAATAAAATCAAAAGAAATTGTAATAAAATCATTATTTGAAGAAAAATAACAAACATGTAACGTCAGACTATAATATTGCATTATCCAAAATAAAATACGTAATTTTTGAAGTTATACTTCTTTAGGCGCAATTGAGAGTTAAATTTCATAATTCTGCGCGCATGCGCACGCAGACAGTATGGCGTTTAGTTGGGGGGTCATCCATAAACTACGTCGTTGAGAAGAGGTAGGGAGGGGGGCTTGCTTATTTCGACGAAATACGACAGGGGGTGGGGGGTATGAGTGCACATTCGACGTCGTTTAATATATGTATATTTAAATTTGTCGCTACTGTCTATAAATATAATTTTTTACTAGCTTTTACCAGCATTAAAATATCAGATATTCATATAAAAACGTACCTATAGTTTTTGAAATGAAATTGAAAATAAAACAAAACGTTTACGAATAAACACACCTTTGTTAAAATTAAAAAGAATTCTCTTATAGATACTTTTATCGCATACATTTCGTTTTTATCAGTCACAGCCTTAAAATAATATTAGGTAGCACTTTTGTACAGGACAACAAACAATAAGACATTGTTTTTTGGGTTTAAACAAGCGCTTCTATATACAGAAAAATGTTTGTAAGCAAACAATATTCAATTGTTAGTTCATTTATGTGCTGCATACTGTGTGTGAAAAAATAGTTCTGAAAGAATGAATGCAAATAAAATATTGTGTTATATTTAGTTAGTAAGTCGTATTTATACTTAGAGAAGATTTATACGCAAAATCTTGGTTTAATGCTATTTAAATGCATTCATTTTTTTCGAATGCTCAGAAAACTAATAAAAATTTTTGAAAAATTTAAACGCAGATTGAGAGATTACATTATTACCGAGGGCCAAAAGTTTCTGAAAACATCTATAATGTTTATTTTAATAAGTTACAGGGATAAAAAAATATTTAGTCTGATTTTTAAGTTCAAAAATTTAATTCAAAAGAAATCTTTTGTTTATTTTAAGGGACTTTCAGCCCTCGGTAATAATGTAATCTTTCATTCTGCATTTATATTTTTTAAATATATTTATTAGTTTTCTCAGGATTCGAAAAAAGAATGCATTTAAATAGCGTTGGACCAAGATTTTGCGCCTACCCCCTTAATTGTTCTTGTTATGATACATTCGGAAATAAAGTTTCAAGGTTGATTAAAAAAAAACAGAAATAACATTTAATTTTTTTAAATCACTGAAATTGGGGTCGTGAACTGCAATGACGACGTCGACATGGGGGGGGGTTCGTCTGTAACCGACGAATTACGACGGAAGGGGGGGCAGGGTATTAAAAAGTCCAAATTTTTTACGACGTAGTTTATGGATGCCCCCCTGCTGAATCTTTCTAGTTATGTATAAATATATCAGTGCAAGAAAAGGTGTGAAAATATTAGTGTTTTTAGTAAATATATTTATTATAATTTTTGTGTCTTTGGATTTGTCTTCATCAGGAGTAAGATGAGTATTATTAAAACATTCTATTGTATATTTATTCACCTTGTATGTTTGTTAATACCGTGAATTGTCATTAGGTACGTCCGAACCGATACAGACACAGTCCTCGTAGCGTATTTGATATAGCATTTAGTCGAGGCATTAAAGGATTGAAGTGTCGATTTTTCGAATGTTTTGTATAAACCTATTTACAAATGTTTCTTCTAAAATTTAGGAATATATTAATTTTATAATACATTTAAGTATGTAGTAATTTTCTTTACAATTTTTACTTACCTATTTGTTTTTGTTTATACCTAATATCGCCCGTGTCAAGCAAGTGTCTGCGTAGGCTAGCGGTATGTGTATCTAGTTACGGACGTGTTAGTACTTGGTTCGATTTCCCATAAGGAAGAAGTTTTTGTTTATTATTAATGGTTATTGACATCTTAGCAGAGGCGTGCGGTCCATGGAAGCGGGGGAAGCACCGCTTCTCTATTATATACTTCGATATAACAAAATATATTATTAACTAATATTTAATTATCAAAAATTTTCCCCAATCCCAGTAATCTACATATTATTACCTAGGCAATAGGCATTGAAAAATATTAAAAATTAATCGCATAGGAAGGAACTCAATATGCACTATGCACACAATTCAACTACATATTCGGTCCACCCCTGACAGAAGCGCATCTCAAAATCGCCGCTTGTCATGCAGTTGTCTCGTATCCAAATTGGTCAGGGTTCAATGACCGCACTCACTAGTCGCGCGAATTTTGGTACCCTGCAGAAGCGATTGTTCGATCGCCTTCCAAGAGTGGGATGCTCTGACTGTTACTGCTTCTAAGGGGTGCTTAGTCTGCTTAGGTACATACATTCGCTTAAAGAATATTTCGATTTAAATTTTTTGCAGAGATTTTTCCTTTTACTGATCTTTTATTTGACATTTTACAGATGAAGTCAATTGACATTGTATTTTGTATAAGACAAATTGATGACTTTATTAATACGATAATTAAAAAACGAGAGCAGTTTAAAAATATTTGGGATAAAACTGAAAATATGGGGTTTGAACATAAAAGAAAAAGAATGAAGATTGATAATGTCGACAACAGAGAGACCTTTTGATAACATTGTACAAAAAATGAATTTTCGCTTTCAAAATTTTAACGAATTAAAATTTGTAGAATTATATAATATATTCTTATTTAATATTTCTAATTATAATTCATCAAAATTTCCCACAGAGGAATTTATTTCACTACGATTAAATAATGAAAATATTTTGATATGCCAGCTTTGCATTATAAGTTAAGTGTTGTTTATGAAACAACTCACATTAGTGATAAAGATATACTCAGAAATCTGGGTATTTCTTATAACTACTGGTTTAAAAAAGTCCCTGTGTGAAGTGTCCAAGTTGTGTGAATTACTACAAACTATCCCAGTCACAAGTGCATCAGTTGAACGAAGTTTTTCAGTAGTAAAATGCATTAAAAGTTTTACAAGAAATTCAACAAGCGAAGACAGACTTTACAAGTCCATTGAAAAAGACCGAATTCAACAATTATCAGAAGTTGATAGGAGAATAGAGCTCAAGTATAAATAAGTGTCATATTGTTGAAAGTTGTGTGTTGTGGAAAATGCCTTGGAAATAAAAAAAAAACATTTAAATAGATCTCTTCTTTAGGAAACGAAGCCCGGAGCGAGGACTTAAGGCCCGAGCAAGCAATGCAGATCAATGATAGGTCACTATAGTCACTAGAAATAGCGGCAATAGAGTGCCTCACG
This sequence comes from Diabrotica virgifera virgifera, assembly GCF_917563875.1. Classification (NCBI taxonomy): domain Eukaryota; kingdom Metazoa; phylum Arthropoda; class Insecta; order Coleoptera; family Chrysomelidae; genus Diabrotica; species Diabrotica virgifera. The sequence continues at coordinate 197,793,793 of NC_065448.1, read as the reverse complement.
CATTGATCGGGCTAGGATTTAGTGTGTGACTCCTTGTACCCAGGACGTCTCACATAAGCACTTTGCTGATAGAGAGCCACTATAGCGCATCAGAGTGTTATCAGGTGGGAAGTGGCTCGACCCTCAACCCTTAAGAAAATATTTTTATATTTTATATAAATATTTAAAAGTCACCGCACGCCACTGCATCTTAGGCTATTATATGGACTTAAAAGTGATTAAAAATAATTAAAATAATTAATCGGGATGTTGCGCAACTATTTACCGAGTTGCAAATTTATAATAATTGCCTATTTCAAAATGCATTTTTCTTGTGCACAAATGCAATTTCAGATTTCTTATTCATTACATTAGTTCACAAAATTTTCTGACATTCTCACGAATCCAACGCACCAAACTGCATTAAAATCCGTCTTACTGCGCCAAAAATCGAGAGTAAGGCCTTTTTTTGTGCTTCAATGCCTCGACTAATTCGGCCAGAGGTCGAAAGGTCTTGAGTTTGAATCCAGTGCAATCCTATACTTTTTTTTTATTTTTTTGAAAGCGGTAAGCACAAAATTAATTTGGTGTTTAAAAAAAATTAAAACAAACTGTTTAAAGTATATTTATTTTTAATAAATCATATAATAGAAGTATAACTTCTTACGTGCGTACAAAGTACACACACCTTCTTTTTTTAACGTATGGATGTCGGTCTGAATGTTTTTCTTCTTCTTCTTTTTCGTATACTTGTCAATCTGTTAATTCCGACGTTGAAGTATTTCTTGAGAGGTAGACTGACAGCTTTCCCTCCATCTTTTTGGTGGTCTCCACGGTGGACGCTTGCTAGCTGGTTATCCTTCTAGCGCAATTCTTGGTAGTTTGTGTAAAATTCCGTTGTTCCGATGTACTTTCATATTGGCTTATATTAATAAAACCCAACATATGCCTTTCATACGTCACATTGCTAAAAACGGTTTTGTTCTTTCAGGAACATAAAAAAGTAAATTTTTTTATGATTAAAAACTAGAGCGTTATACCCAAATTTCACTACATAAGTGTAATAACTACTTAAAGATTATAATGTGCCTTCGTTTATATAGAGTCGCTGCGCCTGTAAAATTCAACATTTTTTGAAAAATTTAGTTTATTTCGAATTTTAATTCATTTTATGAAGTCGGGCCAACCTAAAAACCAATGTTGTATAATTTCTTAACTGGTTAAGAATATAAGAAAAAAATATCTGTACAATTCCTTGAAACATGGTTTTAGGAATAATACAATGGGGTATAGACCCACCTCTTTTTTTGTATGATTTTTTTGTAGGTTTTTGCAGAGGCAAATTTTTGCGATAATAACTGTATAATACAGAAAACACATGTGTATACAAGATATGTATAGAACGTAATAGTTATTTATGATATAAGTGTTAAAAGTACACGTTTAAGGCACGCATGTGAAAGTTTGCAGCATGAGCGAAGCGAGTTCTGCAATTCACATGAATGCCTTAAAAATGTACTTTTTAACACGCATATCATACAATATTTTTTCTACAAACGTAATTACAGGACAATATCTACAAAAACTTTTACTTGAACTTGACTGACATTCCATTTTATATTTTTTGACATTACATCAAAATTGCATATACGGTCAATACGAACTGCAGTGCCTTAAAAATTTTTAAAGCACTAGTGCCTTGAAGTAGCATTTTTAACGCTCGTATGGAGTGCTAAAAATTGCATTTTTAACACGTTTGTAGAAAAAAATATTTAAAATTAGGATGAAACAATTTTAATTATTCCATTATGAAACATAAATGTATTATATGCGCATTTTGAGGCATTTAGAAATGTAAATAGCGATTATATTTATATAATCATATTATTCTACTTTAATATTAATATATTATTTATAATGCTCAAACACTGTGTCAAAATAGAGGGTTTGTAAGAATGTGTAACATTAAATGTTCAGTTAAAGAATTTATACCAACAAATCATATCATAAATACATTTGTTGACGTATCGTCGGTTTACTGCCAAAACAACATAACTCCACTTTTTAAACTTTTCAGAGATCTATGTTTTAAAGTTTATTTAGAAATGAAAAATCGTTTGAATTTAAAAATGATTTAATGACCGAAGAATATTAAACTAAATACCATTGCAAACGAAAAACGTTAAAAAAATTGTTAAAATACATAAAGGGAAAATTAAAAAAAAATATGAATAACTTTTTTTTATGTACTTGTCTGGTTTTGGCTGTACAAAGTTAGTCGTCTTCCAGGTTACTTTGTCACATCACTGTTCCCATTATCGCTCATATTTACAGGTCGATCTTAACCAAAAATATTTATTTCTTTGTACATACTCAGAAATGTGATCGAACTTGACAACATATACCTGGTTTAGATTTTAAATATGTCAAGCATTTTATTTATAGCAGCTATAGTAATAGATAGCAATAGATCCGCTATAGTAATAGATAGCAATAAAAGTTAATAACAAAAATTTTAGCCACCTTTGAGCATTACATTACAAAATTAGTTCGAATGTTACAGGGTGTTCGATAACACAGTGGCAGACCAAACTTATGTTTCTTTAAATGGAACGCCCTATATTTTATTTTAAATTCGAAATCCCGTTAACTTCTCCATCACAAAAATATAAAGGTTTGTTATGTTATACAGGGTATTTACAAAGTTATAACCAATTTTATATGAAAATCGTTCAACTCCCTGTATAAATAAAAATAAGCAAAACAGCAATGATTTATTAATGCCTTATTTTTTTACGTATTGTCAAAATTTTCAATAATGATTGATATTGCTAATTTTCTTTATATCAAATACAGGGTGAGTCAAAATGCAAGTACATTATTTTCTCAGTAATTTTAAATGGAACACCCTGTATTTTATATCACTATTGAAGAGTACCATTACCGTACTTTAATTTTTAAATAACATTCCCTATGCCTAAATTTATAAGCTTTTGAGATATTTTCATTTTTCAACGGACCAATAGCGTGGCCACCCAAATCACCAGAATTTAATAAACTGGACTGATTTTTTTGGGGTTACGTTAATAATGAAGTTTATAAAATACCTCCAATACAACAAGGGATGAGATGAAAAATAGAATACAAAGTGTATTTCGATGTGTTAATTTACAAATGCTTCGTAGGGTAAGTAGCTCATTCAATGATCGTTTTTAGGCGTTCACAAAAATATGTTAGGAGATAATTTTGAACACCTTATGTAATTAAATATTAAAAATATTTTATTAAAAGTAGCTCCTAATTTTTTCAAACATGTTTTTTTGCAAAATGTATTACTGACAAATTATTGTTCGTTGTTTATTTGTTACATTGCTACATTTACATACAAAAGTAGTGGTTAATTGTCTTCACAAAATGTTGTATTTTGTGTTGGTGTGTTTTTTTGTAAAATTTATTACTAATTTTCTTTCTTTATTTTTTACATTTACATAAAAAAGCAGTTTTTAATTGTTTCAAAAAATGTTGCATGTGGTGGTTGTGTTTTTTTTTTGTAAAATGTATTACTAATAAATTATTTTTATTTATTTATTTGCTACATTGTTACATTGATTACCGGATTGATAATCAGTAATCATCAATTGTCAAAAAAAAACACCAAAAACAGATTGAAAACAATGGGAAACCTTCTCTGGTAACACCTCTGAGGCTTCTACAATTTGCAAGCCATAACGGATGCTGAGACTAAGGAAGATAAGGGAATTTTACAATTTATAATTCACGTCCCATCTGCTCAGCGCGGTAAAGTTTCAACGTGAATGGTTCCCTTCGTACTCCAATCAGAGTAAACATGTAAATCAAAAATGGATAACCATTTTCAATTTCGTTGCAACACGAAACTGCAGCCGCATCATTATTCCAGTTCAATCAGAGTGCAGCAAGCACCCCTACCGGTTTCGAAACTTATTAGTCTCTCATCAGGAGGCACATATGCTGCTCTCTCTGACCCAACTAGGACAAACCCCGGCATGTTTACTCTGATTGGAGTACGAAGGGAACCATTCTCGTTGGAACTTTACCGCGCTGAGCAGATGGGACGTAAATTATAAATTGTAAAATTCCCTCATCTTCCCCTCGGGAGGTGTTACCAGAGAAGGTTCCCATTGTTTTCGATCTGGTAGGATGTAGAGTAACATTTTTGGATGTTGTTTTATGTGCTATTAGATTGAAAATTTAGATTTTTGCTAGCAGTTGCCGCTAGGGAATCGCTGCCATCCCTGCCATTTCGTTCGTTGCAATCCGTGACTGCACGCCGGGGTTTGTCCTAGTTGGGTCAAAGAGAGCAGCATATGTGCCTCCTGATGAGAGACTAATAAGTTTCGAAACCGGTAGAGGTGCTTGCTGCACTCTCTGATTGAACTGGAATAATGATGCGGCTGTAGTTTCGTGTTGCAACGAAATTGAAAATGCTTATTCATTTTTGATAAAATATTTTAACAGAAAACTGCACATGTCTGTTTTTGGCTGAATAAAAGTGTCGTCACTGGAGTTAGTCTTTTTTCAGCTCCTTTGTTTCCCCACATTTAATGTCTGTTTGGACGTGCTTGGTTTTTTCAGTATATTCTTTAAGAAATTTCATGCTTAAAGGGAGTATTTAACTCGGAATCGACAAAAAGTGGAGTTAGCTTGTTTTGGCAGTAAGCCGACGGTATACTCGGAACCTATTTTTGTTTATGATTTTATGTGAAACCATATGACGTAATATTTATGGGACCAAAAATTAAGTTTTTAACTAATATAATGCTTTGTACAAAATTTTTAGTGATAATAGTGGTAAGAATGACCTATATTGTCTTATTTGTTCAATTAATACGTGATACCTAATATACTGTACCACAACGAAAGTAAAATATTTACTATTGTCATGAAATTTTTTTTTATTAATTAAACCAATTGAACACTGATATCTTCTAGATGTATATAATTATGTTGTAAGATCTAAAACAATGGTAATTAAATTACAAATAAAAATTTTTATCCTTAAGCCGTATCCTCATTGAGTTGACATTGTCGATCGACTCTGTCTATCGACACTGTCGACCGACAAATCGAAAAAGCTTTCGCATGTCCACACCAGGTAGGCAGAATTTTTGTCGACAGTCGAAACGAAAATGTGTGACGAAGATGACACCATTTTCAAAGTAGAAATCGGTATAGCGGTAGTAATCCGATGGAAGAATTTTCCTTAGATTTGTTTTTAATTTGTGAGCTTCAATAAATGCCATCACTTTTTCTTTTTCCCATTCCATTTTGCCGACAAGTACAAAACACGAGACTTTAGATGAGGCAGACTACGCCGCAAGCTGAATTATTTTCACTGTATTTTTACCAATGTCGAAGGTCGAATGCTATCTAGCACGTCCACACTTCGGATTCGACTCGACTACCCTTTGATTTTACCGAGAGAGCATGGAAAACCAGTCGACACGTCGATCGACAAAGTCGATTGCCGCATACACACTCAGTCGAGAGTGTCGATAAACAGAGTCGATCGACAACGTCGACTCGATGAGGACGCGGCTTTAGATGCAATGTACTTTTCGCAATCGAGACAGAGTAATAAATCAACATCAACACCTCTACTTTTGTCATCTCTTTTTATATTTCACAACGTATTATGTTTTCCGTCTTTTACGTTATTTTGCCGGCTATTAGCGTGCTCATCACTGTATACTCTAATCCAAAACATAGTTTGGTTTTTTGTTTTCCTTTCAAAATTTACTATATTATTCTCCAGATTTAAGCCATACTGCTCTCTTTTTGATCATTTCAGATATCTACAGAATCAAAAGCATTGAGCTCTGGTGGGGCTCTTTTCGTGTTATCGAGCCCTAGGTGACTTGGTATGCTGGAGTATCTCTCAAATATTTTCGTACACATCTGGATATCGAGAGTTATACAGCTTTTTGCATGGTCTTATAGAGATGTTCACCAAGAACCAGCTGTTTCATGTTCTCTATGAGATTCTTTGAAATGATTACAGTACTAGAGAGAATATAAGGTATTGGCTAGGTGCTTTCATTCTCCATTGTCTCCTTATGTGTATCTCAAGATCTTTGTACTTGTACAGAACCGACTATAGCAGGGGTGGCCAAGCTTCTTGATAGTCCGAGCCATTTGTCAAAATTTGAAATTTTTCGCGAGCCGCAATTAAACAATTACCTACCTAAAAAGTGAAAAAAATGGTTATTATATTATTACATTTCTCTCTCACTGTTTGGATTTCGTGTTTTTTAAAGTGAAATAAGATGGTTCACATCGTTTTTTGAAACATGCAAATAATTCTACAAGCAGCCTTTACTAATTCAGGATACTTCAATTCTAGATCCTCCTAACATCTGTTTCTGGGACGGCCTACTGATTACTGATCTTCTATCGTCTCTCAAAAAACACTGTATATAACTCTCTGTCTTTCTCTGATCTACCACATGATCTGCCTATATTATGTTAGCTTTTATATGTCTGACGATGTTTTCAGTACCATACACAGTCACCAATTCAGCTTTGCGGCACCTTCTCCACTCTCCTGTCAATGATCTCTTTGAGGGACAAATATCATTCTGAGAACTTTTATTTCAAATACCAGTAAATAACTTATTTATTTCCCGCTGATGTAGAGTCAATGTTTCACTTTCATATGTAACAGTTGGGGAAATAATTGACTGTACAGTTTTAATTTATATTGTTTTTTAACAACTAGATCTTAGTAATGATAATAGGGAGTATAATGCTCTATTCCACGCAGCCATATTTGCTGAGACCTCATTTTATATGTGGTTGTCATCTGTGATTACCGCCCCTAGATATTTAAACTCTTTGCTACTTCGAAATTGTGGTCATTAATAGTTATGTTCTGCCTAACTCTTCGTCTTGGATTTTTGGTTACTAGCATGTATTTCGTCTTCTCTTCATTTATTCGAAGGCACAGACTACCTGTTCGTTCCTCGAGTTGTGAAAACACCTCTCTCACGTCTGTTGTAGAATAAGTGACTGCACCTATATCATCAGCAAAGGCCAACAATAGTTTTGATCCTCCATTCTTAAATCTTCCTGTCAGCTGAGGTGGCCAAATTGAACAGCAACAGTGATAAGGTGTATCCTTGTACAAGTACTGATGTTACACTTAGTCTTTTATATTTGCTGTCAGTAATTTAAGACATTTTGCAACACAAAAATTAAAAGTAATTCAGGTACATTTATTAAGAGCCACAAGTAATCCTTCAAAGAGCCGCATGTGGCTCGCGAGCCACAGTTTGGCCACCCCTGGAGTATAGTGTTCTAATGTCCTACATAAGAAAAGTCAATTACCTTACAGCTCAGGCTTCCGAAGTCTCAGCAAGTACACGAACCGGTTGACGTCCCCTGCGATGAGACACCACCTGCAGTCTCCGTCACTGTGTCACTGCACTCGGGTCCCAGCTTCTACACTCCAGACGACAACTTCGGACATTGTTAGTTCGGTATTACGCGAATTCGTATTTTTCTCCGCGGATCACTATTGAATAATTCGCACCCGATACCCGATCGCACTCTTTCCGCAAAGAATTAACCTGTAACTTAAAAATGCTCCTCGTTCGCTCGTCGCTCACACACACGCCAAGAAAAAAAATTCAAATCGTCCTTCTTCGTCGGTTGTCACAGCACACTGCCCCGAAAAAACCAAAACGTTAAAATAATTCTTCGAATCTGTTCATATCGTCTATTAAAAGTTTTAACATCGAAAAGAAAAATAAACTCATTAATCTTTATCACTATTCTCAAAAGTGTCCCGCAGGTATTCCGAAGTGGTTCACCCTTATCGCGTGTCATAAAAATAAATTTAATTACCAGCCCCAGATGAAAAGATATCGGATTACGCGTAAAGAATTTGGAAATCCGACGAATAACATATTAACTTCGTTAACAATTATAAAACCAGAGACGTTACAGTACTTAACGATCTTTCAGTTGTAACTAGCACGAAGGTTATTGTTGTTAGGTATTACCATATCAACCAGTGTTCTTTGTTTAGTTATTATGTCCCTTTGGTTGGTCGGAGAGCACAATGCGGTCACGGTATAGCCTGTAGTTGTCATTTTCAAGCATTTTCTGTCAGGGACGTATTGATATTAAGGGAAATGGTTGGTTTGGAGTAGTCCCGGTTTTTTTGGCTAGTTCTTGGTGAATAATCTTTCCTATTGAGTCATGTCATTCTTTATAATCATTTGCCACAAACACCTGGCAATCCCCGTTAAAATATTGGATGGTTTTTGGGGTTGACGTCCATATCGGCATTTGTTATTTTGGACATGAGGGTCTTTGACGATATATTTCAGGTAATTTTTGGTTGGTATAACCTGATCCTGAATAGTGACTAAGGAACTTTCAATTTCAGAGAACATCATTTCTGATGTAAGCCAATAGTTGGACGCTATTGTCATATTCCTGGCTGATCTCATTGGGATGTCGCCCATGAAGTGGTTTACCCATCCAGCTGCGCATTTTTTTCTTGCTTAGAAAGATGATTTTATGCGCGTGTCATCTACTGTACAAATTGCGATATGTAAAGTAGATAGCCTGTTTATGAAAATAAGTTCTTAAATTGGCAACCTGTTTTTCCAATTGTTCACCTATGTAAAGTATTTTTTAGGTCTACGAAGCATAAATATTCCATTCTATTATGTTCAATTTCTTTTTCTGTGATTTGTCTTAGTACAAACACGGCGTATAGGTACGCACAATCTTCTGGATATGAACCCCTATTATTCGTCTAAAAGTGTCTGATCAATTTATTGTTTCTTATCTGTTTGTTAAAACTTTTGTAGTAAGCTTGAGTGTGGTGTTCAGTAGTTTTATACAGTTGCTGTGGTCTTTGTCTCGTTTTTTAAAAATAGGTATCATTCTACATGCCTCTGGTATCTTGCATTGTAATAATACTTTTTGGACAAGTTTGTCATCTCTAGGGCCATACTTTCTCCGTTTAATTCCTCTTGTGTATCTTAAAAACTTCTGATGAGTTTAATATGTACCATATTGAAAAGATGATGGGTATGTAATTTGGTTTGGTCACAAACAAAATGAACTTAAAAATATCATCAAGAAATTAATTATATAATAATTTATTATTCTGATTAGGAATAATAATAAAGTAAACGAGAAAACCTATATCTAAGTTTAAACACGAACTTTGTATAATAGCATGTAATAGTTTGCATAAATTTCACAAGTAAATAGTTAACACTGTTGTGAATTTCTGTCTACCTCAACATTTACATCAAAACAAAATAAGTGCTACTATAGTATGCGGTCTACCCTCGCGTTTCTGCTATAGCTTGCGGTGTACCGAGGGATGCGGTGTATAAGCTATATTATATTACAATGCCGAAAAAAATCTTTGCAAGTGTATAAAACAATAAAACCTAAATACTTAATAATAATTTAATTTGTCATATCAATTTGCTCTTTTAGTTGAAAATAAACCAAGTTTGTGGCTTATTTCCAACTAAAATAGTAAATTGATATAACAAAGTACATATTAATTTGTAAAATTAAAATAATTCTTATGCGTTTTATTCACTTTGTAAATATTGTTTTTGTTGGTATTGTATACATGTGCTGTTAATCACCATAATCTTTTCTAAGAAGGGTTTGCAAACAATAATGAAAGGCACCTTTGTATGCAAAATGTTTATTGCTAAGTACTAATAAACATTTTTTATACTACTACTATTTAGGAATATAGGTACAATAAATTTTATACAAATTTAGTTTCTTTAATATTATGCAAATAACACCGTAATCTTTTTCCAGGGTAATATCATTCTTTCTTTTCAAATAAAATGGCCTTGTAGATTTACAAAAATTAGTGAAGTCTTAACTACTTTCATTTTACATTTATTTTGCTCCAAATGTTTATTACTTGTGAATATATATTTTTTCAAATTTCATTTTTTTTTGCTGAAAGAGTTTTCTTGCATTTCATTATTTTGTGCAAATTCTTCAGGTAAATCGCACCTTTGAGGTAGACTGTTTACTATAGTAGATAGCAACAAAAAATGTTCCTCCTTCTTTTCAGACTGAGGCACATCAGTTCAAAATATTCTATAGTACTGGGTCATTGTTAGCTTTTCTATAACGAATCTACCTACTGTAATTTGTTTTTGTAAAGTCCGAATTAAATTCATAGTGTTACGTAGTTTTATTCAGTATTTATGATTTAATTTAATTCCAAACTTTATTTTTATGTTTAAAAATAAATTGTTTAATATGTAATTATACGATAATAAACTTGTTACATTTTTAGTAGTTGTTTTTTGTTACCTAATTACCTAATCAGGCATCTAAATGCAATACCCGGCACATTTTTACGATTTTGAGATTTATAATACATTCTACTCGTAATCTGAAGGGCTACCGGTTTGCTGTGTAGTTTTATTATAAAAGTCGACATCTTAGGGTAAGCACAGAACAAGTAAGTCGCGGTGGAGCTGTAGCTGTCGGTCGCGGTCGATGTCGACATACATGTAAAACAAACACATTGTAATGAATGGAAGCGAACAGAGCAGGTAAGTCGCGGTAGAGGTTTTTAGCGCGATGCCATTCAGGAGGTTTACATCGATGCTTTTGAAAATAAAATGAGTTTGTTTTACATGAATGTCTACTGCGCGGCCTACAAGGATACTTTTCTGTGATTGGTCCGTTCGAAGCCAAGTTGCCATTAACTGCGCTATCTGAGTTGATACTTTTTATAATATAATCCCTTTTTTGTATTCAGTTTATTTTTGAATTTCTAAAGTAATTAAAATCAGTAAATTTTTGAAATATGAAGGAGGATCTGATTATTTACAGCTGACATTTCGTCACTATCATCACTTGACTGACACAACATCACAAAAGCACAGTCTTTTTGTCATTCAAATTTCATTAAATTACTTCACTTGATAGTGGTTCTAGCTCGACTGACAGCGCAGATGACCTCTTTGCTATGTGCTGTCGACATCGACCGCGACTTAACTAGTGGCATCTACCGCGACCTACACATCCATCTCGACTTACTTGTTATGTTCTTACCCTTACATGAAATATTCAGAATACAAAACAAGCTCTAGATTGATGCTAAACCGATATGTCCACGTCAACCAATAAGAATGTAATTCGATGTACGACGTGGTTAAGGCGCATGTCAGAATAACTCACGAGTTAAGAGCGAGATCAATTATTGTTATTTAAGTTGTACTACCTAGTACTGTGTAGCTCTTTTGTGTTAAACAATAAATATCCTGATACTAAGCGAAATGACTTATGGGGAATATCTTACTCCATCCGAAGTCAACAAATCTCGGAAAAAAGTTAGGAACTCATGATCTCAAGAATCTGATGTTTTCGGTATAATTATTAAAATAATTACAAACGATGCAACAAACCCGTCTATGAATAGTTAGCTCAAAGAGCCAGGAACTAAAATTCGAATTCTTATCCTCTGATGCATTTTAAGATGTAAATAGAATGCAATACAGTGATGAATTAGTCGACAAGGGGATCTATAATTTCATCCACGACCTGTCGTTCATCGTGATAAAAATCTTTAGCGGCCTAGTTTCTTTTATACGCACAAAAGTGAATCGAAATAAAATGAAAGTAAAGATAATTCAGATCTGATTACAGAACAGGGAATCTACTATGTGCTTATACGTTTTTCGGGTTTAATTTACCCTCATCGGAGCACTTGTGTAGAGTAATAAAAATGAATAAATATTTCTTAAGGACTTTAAAGGGTAAAAAATATACATGTTGATCTATTTGAAATAAGAAAGTTTATTAGATTTCTAGAAAAACATAAACAACAATGTAAATACGACCATAATATCGGCCGCATCACAAGAACTTTACACACCAAAATCTATAAAAATCGTTCCAGCGGTTTCCGAGATAATTGAGGCGTTACATACTTAAAACTCACCCTGTAGATTCAGAATGAAGAGAAAAACACAATAATTATTTTAAAAGTATACAAATCGGCCTTCATTTTCGTTTTTTGAAAAATTTTGTTGTAGACCAGGACTAATCTGTAAAAAAACGTGCATTTTTGGATGTGAGAGGTGGCAATCCGATTTTTGCAGATAAAGTTAGGTGATACCTTCAGTAATAATAATTGACTTATGCTCCTTCTCAAATATGCGCGGAACATTAATAAAAAAATTAATAATAAAATATTTAAAGATTTCGAAAAACATCGATTTTTTGAAGTGAAAACTTCTTTAGGGACGTTTTACCCTTTTTAGATGGCGAAAAGGCATTAAATTAGCGACCGTTATTGCTTCGACGAAATACATTTTTGAAGTGAACACTTCTTTAAGGACGTTGTGCACTTTTTAGATGGTGAATAAGTATTGAATTAGCGACCGCCATCACTTCGACGAAATAAATTTTTGAAGTGAAAACTTTTTAGGGACGTTGTGCACTTTTTAGTTGGGGAAAAAGTATTAAATTAGCGACCGGTATTTGTTCGACGAAATAAATTTTTGAAGTGAAAACTTCTTTAGGGACGTTGTGCACTTTTTAGATGGGGAAAAAGTATTGAATTAGCGACCGTCATTGCTTCGGCGAAATACATTTTTGAAGTGAACACTTCTTTAAGGACGTTGTGCACTTTTTAGATGGTGAAAAAGTATTGAATTAGCTACCGTCATCACTTCGGTGAAATACATTTTTGAAGTGAAAAGTTTTTTAGGGACGTTGTGCACTATTTAGATGGGGGAAAAACTATTAAATTAGCAACCGTTATTGGTTCGACGAAATAAATTTTTAAAGTGAAAACTTTTTAGGGACGTTGTGCACTTTTTAGTTGGGGAAAAAGTATTGAATTAGCGACCGTCATCGCGACCATCATTGCTTCGACGAAATAATGTTTTGAAGTGAAAACTTCTTTAGGGACGTTTTGCCCTTTTTAGATGGCGAAAAGGCATTAAATTAGCGACCGTTATTGCTTCGACGAAATACATTTTTGAAGTGAACACTTCTTTAAGGACGTTGTGCACTTTTTAGATGGTGAATAAGTATTGAATTAGCGACCGCCATCACTTCGACGAAATAAATTTTTGAAGTGAAATCTTTTTAGGGACGTTGTGCACTTTTTAGTTGGGGAAAAAGTATTGAATTAGCGACCGGTATTTGTTCGACGAAATAAATTTTTGAAGTGAAAACTTCTTTAGGGACGTTGTGCACTTTTTAGATGGGGAAAAAGTATTGAATTAGCGACCGTCATTGCTTCGGCGAAATACATTTTTGAAGTGAACACTTCTTTAAGGACGTTGTGCACTTTTTAGATGGTGAAAAAGTATTGAATTAGCTACCGTCATCACTTCGGTGAAATACATTTTTGAAGTGAAAAGTTCTTTAGGGACGTTGTGCACTATTTAGATGGGGGAAAAACTATTAAATTAGCAACCGTTATTGGTTCGACGAAATAAATTTTTGAAGTAAAAACTTTTTAGGGACGTTGTGCACTTTTTAGTTGGGGAAAAAGTATTGAATTAGCGACCGTCATTGCTTCGACGAAATACATTATTGAAGTGAGCACTTCTTTAAGGACATTGTGCACTTTTTAGATGGCGAAAAATTATTGAATTAGCGACCGTCATCACTTTGGCGAAATAAATTTTTGAAGTGAAAAGTTTTTTAGGGACGTAGTGCACTTTTTAGATAGGGAAAAAGTATTAAATTAGCGACCGTCATTGCTTCGACGAAATAAATTTTTGAAGTGAACACTTCTTTAAGGACATTGTGCACTTTTTAGACGGGGAAAAATTATTGAAGTAGCGACCGTCATCACTTCGGCGAAATAAATTTTTGAAGTGAAAAGTTCTTTAGGGACGTTGTGCACTTTTTAGATGGAGAAAAAGTATTAAATTAGTGACCGGTATTTGTTCGACGAAATAAATTTTTGAAGTGAAAACTTCTTTAGGGATGTTTTACACTTTTTCGATGGGAAAAAAGTATTAAATTAGAGACCGTCATTGTTTCGACGAAATAAATTTTTGAAGTGAAAACTTCTTTAGGGACGTTGTGCACTTTTTAGATGGGGAAAAATTATTGAATTAGCGACCGTCATGGCTTCGACGAAATAATGTTGTGAAGTGAAAACTTTTTTAGGGATGTTATACACTTTTTAGATGGAGAAAAAGTGTTGAATTAGCGACCGTCATCGCTTCGGCGAAATAAATTTTTCAAATGAAAACTTCCTTAGGGACGTTGTGCACTTTTTGGATGGGGAAGAGGTATTGAATTAACGACCGTTATTGCTTCGACGAAATAAATTTTTAAAACTTATTTAGGGACGTTGTGCTCTATTTAGATGGAGAAAAAGTATTGATTTATCGACCATCATCGCGACCGTCATTGCTTCGACGAAACAAATTTTTGAAGCAAAAACTTTTTTAGGGACGTTATACACTTTTTAGATGGGGAAATAATGTTGAATTAGCGACCGTCATCGCTTCGGCGAAATAAATTTTTCAAATGAAAACTTCCCTAGGGAAGTTGTGCACTTTTTAGATGGGGAAAAAGTATTACATTAGCGACCGTCATTGTTTGACGAAATAAATTTTTAAAGTGAAAACTTATTTAGGGACGTTGTGCACTTTTTAGATAGGAAAAAATTATTGAGTTTGCGACCGTCATCACTTTGCCGAAATAAATTTCGTACGTATATAATATATTATATTATGTGTATGTATATATAAATAGCATACAACGTACGCAACGCTTATATAATATGGGTATAGCACTTCTTTTTGGACAGGGAAAAGCATTGAGCTCGTAATTTATGGACTATAAGAAGTTTTCACTTCTGTCGGCCCATGAGTGCTTTAAATTTTTTTCTGCTTTCTTTGCTTATAACTTTAAAACGGTTCACTTTGGAACAAAGTCGTAGAGAAATAAAATAAAGATAATTGAATTTTGTATGATATACGACTGGTCAAAAATGTCTGAAGGTATTAGCTTTTCTGCAATATCCCACATAACAATTTCATGTTCTTAGTAGATTCATAGAACATACTTTTCAGAAAAAGTATATACTGAGAATATGCGTAATTACCATTGCGAATGTTCAGAGCACATACTGAGTATATACTACATTACAGTACTTAAACGTTCTATGTATATACTTAGAATGTACTATCGCACTTCTTTTCAGTATATACCAAGAATGTTCTTTTTAGAACATTCCAAGGACGTGCTATAAACCTTCTATGTGTATACTTAGAACATACTACCGCACATCTTTTTAGTTTATACCAAGAAGGTACTTTTTAGAATATTCCAAGGAAGTGCTATAAACCTTCTATCTATATACTTAAAACGTACCTACTACCGCACATCTTTGTCTGGGAAGAATATATATTTTTAAAAATATTCTAAGAAAGTGCTATCAAGTGCTATATTGCTTAGAAGTATGTTTTCAGCATCACCTAATCTTATCTTAGGTTCTACTGGTTCTACCAAATACTTATTATATTTACATATTTTAATTGCAAATGAGAATGTAGTTAGTACCTACATTCTACAATATTACTTAAAAAGTAAGTACATATTTATAAATTTTAGTCATTTATATAAATCATTATATATTTAGCTAAACTAAACTATGCATAAGTAACTAAAATTTATATAATACTTATATGTACTTACCTATTTAATGAGTTACCAAAATAGATTATATTTTATGTATTTTGAAGCACCGCAAACAAAATAAAGATATTACAATAAAGATATTGTATGTATGTTCTTTAGTCCTAGTACTACATCATTCGTCTTCATCCTCAACACTGCATAGATCCATAGATGTAGTCCTGTCGCCAGGGGGGGTACAACGGCCTCGTTAATTCAGATGGACTTACTCAAGTTTTTTTTATGTATTTTGACCCGTAGAACACGAATTTTTTGGGTAACAGTTGATCCGGATGTCGATAAGATTGTTATAGACCAAGAACTTGAGGAATCAAATAACAGCGATTTTTGGCAAAACAAAACAATATTTTGTATTTTTTGGGCCATTTTAAGTAAAAAATATTTCTACAAGTTTTTTCGTAGGATGCACAGTTTTCGAGATAAACGCGGTTGAACTTTAAAAAAATCGAAAAATTGCAATTTTTGAACCCGAATAACTTTTGATTAAAAAATAAAATAGCAAGTCTGCTTACCGCATTTGAAAGTTTAAGTCAAATTATATCGGTTTTGATTATTTGCATTGGTAAAAATTTATTTTTTTATTGTTTAACAAAGCTATAAACACGTAGGGTTTCCCGTGCTTTTACATGCGTTTTAACGCATGTAACGTAGAAATAGTCTTGATTGCACTAGTACCTATTCTACCTACTCGTTCGATTTTAAATGAGAAATCATAGAAACATCACTCACGCACTAGTTGTTTGTAGCTTTGTTTAACAGTAACACAATAAATTTTTAGCAATGCAAATAATCAAAACCGACATAATTTGACTTGAACTTTCAAAGGCGCTAAGCAGAATTGCTGTTTTACTTTTTAATCAAAAGTTATTCGGGTTTAAAAATTGCAGTTTTTCGATTTTTTGAAAGTTCAACCGCGTTTATCTCGAAAACTGTGCATCCTACTAAAAAACTTGTAGAAATATTTTTTGCTTAAAATGACCCAAAAAATACAAAATATTGTTTTGTTTTGCCAAAAATCGCTGTTATTTGATTCCTCAAGTTCTTGGTCTATAACAATCTTATCGACATCCGGATCAACTGTTACCCAAAAAATTCGTGTTCTACGGGTCAAAATACATAAAAAAAACTTGGGTAAGTCCATCTGAATTAACGAGGCCGTTGTACCCCCCTGGCGACAGGACTAATGATACAAATAATGAAATAATGCCTGTTTTCTTTTTCATATTTTACGGTTTTTTCCTATCCCTGATCCATTCAGGTAAGAAATGGTCAGATGGGGGATATGAATGTATGTATTGTGGAATAACATCGGTGGTCAGTGTTGCCAAACGGAGAGAAATTTCCCTTTTTGCGGGAATTTTCAACAAGGTGATAAAAGGAAAAAGTTAACTTAAAAGGTAACTTATCCATTCCAAATTGTAAAATATTAAGAAAAAATCAAAATATTTGAAAATAATTAAACATATTTTCTCAGATTTTGTAAACAGGAGGGAAGTTTTTTTTATAAAAGTGGGAATTTTTAAGGTAAGTTGACGGAAAAAGCTTACTCGACGGTTGGCAAGCCAAAGCCTTTGGTTATGCAGTTTGGCACGTTTTGGTTCTGCGAAATGTACCTAAATTCAAATTCCAAGGATATAAAAATACTCATGATTCATGATAAACTCGAAATGGTAAAGTCATTTCAATTATGAAAACGAATTTTTAATAGTATCTATCTATGTAAACGTTAATACAATTAATGTTTAAACTTTTTTACTATACAACAATTTTGAAATGAAATTCGTCCAATACTACCTACATACATAAATTTTATTAATTATTCTAAAATATAACGAAGTTGATAAACTTCCTATACTATACATACATTATTATTTTTAAGATATTTTAAAAGTATCTACTTATAAGTATGTGTTAAGAATGTACTTATAAGTATGTGCTAAGAATATTCGATAAAGGTATATTCTAAGAATAGTATCTACTTATAAGTATGTGTTAAGAATGTACTTATAAGTATGTGCTAAGAATATTCGATAAAGGTATATTCTAAGAATAAACTTTTACGAATATTCCGAGTTACTACGTACACGAATGTACTCAGTATATTCGGTACGAGAATATACTTTAATGTATATGCAAAGAACATGAAATTTAGAAGGTTTTTTAAGGTACATGCTATGCTTGTACTACGCATATATTAAACAGAATATACTCCGGCGAATGTTGGTAGTATATGCTTAGAACATGATACGAACATCATTGTTATGTGGGATAGTAATAAATCCAAATTAAGGGGGCAAGATACGCCTGTTGTTATTCAATATTTCTTAACCACTTTGGTGGCACTTAGAACCTTAGTAATTCGCTTAGAAAATTCTTATAACTTACTTAAATGGTCTACCAAATTTCATTAAAATCGACCTAATAGATTTTGCATAATAAATTCGCAATGTAAATGTTTTTAAAAAAGTTCAAATTATTTAAAATCTTTCTGAACAAAAAGTAGACCATTTAGAAGTTGGCTAATTTTTTTACATATAAAGAGGTGCTCTACCTATCTAATACACTTTACAGAATTAAAATCGGATTATTTAAGGGGAATCAGGAACGTTTTAAAATTATAAACAATTTTTTGTCTTGTAAACAAATAGTTTACTAATAAAATTTAATAATAAAAAAATTAATTTTTGGCAATGCAAATAATTAAAACCGGTATAATTTGACTTAAACTTTCAAATGCTGTCAGCAGAATTGCTATTTTATTTTTTAATCAAAAGTTATTCTCGTTCAAAAATTGCATATTTTCGATTTTTTGAATGTTCCACCGCGTTTATCTCGAAAACTATGCATCCTACGAAAAAACTTATAAGAACATTTTTTGCTTAGAATTACCCAAGAAATACAAAAAATGTTTTATTTTACGAAAAATCGATATTATGTAATTCCTTAAGTTCTTTGTTTATAACAATCTTATCGACATCCGGATCAACCGTTACCCAAAAAATTGGTGTTCTACGGGTCAAAATACATAAAAAAACTTATATAAGTCCATCTAAATAAAGGAGCCCGTAGCACCCCCTCCTGGACACAGCACTAATTTGTTTATAAGCCAAAAAAATTGTTTATAACTTTAAAACATTGCTGAGGCTGCTTAAATAATTCAATTCTGTAAAGTGCATTAGATAGGTGGAGTGCTTCTTTATATGTAAAAAAATTGACAAATCTTTGTATGTTCTACTAAAATTTGAATTTAAAAAAAAATTAGATTGCAAAATTATTATGCAAAATCTAGTAAGTCAATTTTAATGAAATTTAGTGGACGGTTTTAGCACATTACAAAAATTTTCTAAGCGAATTAGGAAGGTTCCAAGTGTAAACTAAGTGATGGAAAAACATTGAATAAGGACAGGCTTGTTTTGCCTCCTTATTTTATATTTATTGCTATTTTGCAGCAAGGGTGTTAAATTAAGACATTTTTAACCAATCGTATCTGATAGAAAATTTAATTATCTTTGTTTTTTTTATTATTAATGTTCCGGGCATATTTGAGAAGGAGCATAAGTCAATTATAATTACTGCAGTTAAGTTTTCACCTAATTTTATCTGCAAAAATCCGAATGCCACCTCTCACATCCTCCTAAAAACAGATCCTTCCTGGTCTATTGTGCTTTTGAACAGATTCGACAGTGATTTTATGTCCCGCCATTTGTGCACTCCAAAATCACTATTATTCGATTTTGAAATTTAGTCAATTTTTGAAATTTCACAAAAAATATATGATTACCTTCGTTCCGGGTGGCGCCACTAGTTTTTCCTTCAGAATTAAGTACTAAAAAACAAAAAAAAAATGATCCCAAAAGTGTGTCCTCAAATTCCAAAATCAATGTTTTAGCATAAAAAAGGGATAATATTTTCTGTGGAATTCGACATATATTTGTTTGGCCTACTTTGTTTCTTTTCGCCAAATATAACTGGTGAATTTAGTATCATTTCGCTTCTTCAAGTTTTATGAAAATATCAAGTTTTCTCCTATAGGCCAAGTTTTATAGATTATGTGTTAATGTGTTATGTCTTCTGTTATCTATCGCTTCTTTTAAATAGATGGATAAATAATTTATCATTTCTGAGCAGAAATCGTTACTGTATGTTGCCTTGTCTACACTAATCCATTTCATCTACTTTAATTGATTATCCTTCATTAGATCATAAATATGTACAGGGTTATTCACTATATTTTGACCCCCCTGTAAACTGCTTTATTTACAGAATTAGAAAAAAAAATGTAAAATACAAAAGTTATTCCATTTTTAAATTATGATTTTTTGACATATATATCGCACTATATAGTGACGTCATCCATTTGGGCGTCATGACGTAATCGACTATTTTTTTAAATAAGAATAGGGGTGGGGTGCTAGCTCATTTGAAAGGTTATTCAGTTCCCTATTCAGTAATATAAACATTAACATAATTAATTATACAGGGTATCAAAAAAAACTTAATTAAATTAATTGACACAAAAAGAAGAATGTATGTAATTTATTTAATTTAAAATACATATTACTGCTGTTAGAAAACAGAAAGAAAAGTTTATTGCACAAAATAAACATTGATTTTTACTTAATTTCAATATTTAAACTGCCAAGAGGCAGATGGGTGGCAGCTTGAACATTGAAGTTAAGTGAAAAGTAATTTTATTTGTTCAATAAACATTTATTTTTGTTTTCTGACAGCAATAGAATGTATTTTGAAGTAAATAAATTATCTACATTCTTCTTCTTGTTTCAATTAATTTAATTTAAAAAAAAAATTGGACACCCTGTATAATTAATCATGTTAATGTTTATATTACTGAATAGGGAATCGAATAACCTTTCAAATGAGCTAGCACTTGACCCCTATTCCTATTTAAAAAAATAGTCGATTAGTATGCCACTAGTATGATATATTTGTCAAAAAATTATAATTTAAAAATCGAATAACTTTTGTGTTTTACATTTTTTTCTAATTCTGTAAATAAAGCAGTCTACGCAGGGGGGTCAAAATATAGTGAATAACCCTGTACCTACCTATTTCTTCCTTGGACCATCTACATCTGTTATAGTCGGTTCGCTAAACTCAGACACAACTGGCTAGTGATTTTAGTCTGTAATTTTTTTGTTTTTTGCAAATTTTGCCATAATTGGCAAACTTACTAACTATTTAGTAATTATTAACTATTTAGTAATTATTTTTTTTGCCAATTTTATCAAATTGGCAAAATTACTTACTAAAATCACTAGCCAGTTGTGTCTGAGTTTAGCGAACCGACTATATAGCTCTTGATAATAATGTTTTTATAGTTCCGGGAGGACTTTTTCGGTTATGTTTTTTCTATTTTTGTCTTTTATGTTCTGCGTTGGATATTCTTTTTTCTTTTATCTGAGTTAGAGTCGAATCCACAATGCACACGATTTTATTGATACTTACTTTATTTTTATATAAATAAGAAAACAAAATAACTAAATTAAGCTTAATATAATTTAAATATTCTATTTTAAATTACAGATTAAAATACTTTCCCTAATATCTAACATCACTGAGACGCTTTGCTGCACTAAATTAAGAGGTAGTTAAAGATTTGTCTTGAAAATTCTAATGTGTATAATATCGATTGCAAAATTCAGTCATTCTCTGACAAGCTTCCCTTATCAACTCTTCTGGAACTGTAATCACAAGTCTAAGAAATCCTGGTATTGCAAAACACTAAAACAAAATTCAAAATTAGAAATGTTGGTTTTAAATCTAAGATCTTTCAATATACACTTCTCCAAGAAATTGACGCACCATCTTAAAAATGGAACATTTTTGATGCCCCGAATTTCGTGTCCGATTTGAGTGATTTTTAATACGTTAAAGCCTTATGGTTTAAGAATATCGCTGTAACATTGTTGCTAAATAAACGGGTAAATGTCATTGTATACTGGGTTTAACTGTCATACTGTGTTTTTTCTCAAAGTTAGTAACACCCTGTGGAACATTCTAGCATTAATAGAATATTGAAATTAAAACTCAATTGTAGCCCTAGGCTTTCTTAACATTTTGTCTTTTGATTAATTCGCTTATGTTCGCTAATAAAAGAGGTATCTACTGATTTAATTTAAACTTTAAATAATATATCTACTAATTTTCACAACTAACCAGACACTTTTGGACTGTTAACAATTTGAAATTTATCAAATTGTTAATTTCTTAAAGCCTATTTTAGGCTTGATTTTTAAACTAAGCAGAAAATGAGGATATATTGGTGAAAAACATCGCTAGTTGTTAAAGTACCTAGGTACCTAACTTTTTTATTGTCCGATATCACCGAATGAATCAAAATACAAAATGTTAAGAAAACCTGAGCTGAGGCTGTAGTTGGGTTTTAATTTCAGTATTTTATAAATGCTAAAATATCCCACAGGCTGTTACGAACTTTGAGAAAAAACACAGTTTGATTCGTACACCCGGTATACAATGAAAATTTACCCAATTCAAACCCATCGGTTTGATACTATTGAAGAATAAGGCCATAAAATATTAAAAAATCACTTAAATCGGACAACATTTTTAGGAAATTCGAGACATCAAAAACGACTTATTTTTAAGGTGGAACGTTAATTTCTTGGTGAAGTGTATTTGAGTAATCTACAAATTACTTACGTCGCCAGGTAAACAGAAAACAGACTCTTCCTCCATCATCTTTTTTGCAAATTCCAATCCATTTTCAAACATTGGAAATTTCGCCATCTGTATTTCAACCAACATATACATTGTGCCCTGAGGCATAAATGGAGTAAGACCTCTGGCATTCTTTAATTCTTCGAAGGCTACTTTGGCGTTTAAAGCCAAGGTATTGGTTAACGAATCGAAGAAACTTTGGGGTGTGTTTCTTAAAATTGCTGGTAGAGCACCTTGGATTAAGGTATTGCTGCCGATTATTCTTTGAGACAAAGAGTTTAAAGCTTTTCGAATGTCATCAAGAACTCCAAATTCATCGTGTACTATTATCCATCCTAGTCTCCAACCAGGTATCTAAAAACAATATAGAAATGTTTAGCTAGTTAATACGGAGCAATAATAGTGAGATAAATTAATATTTTTAAATAAAAAAAAAATAGCGACACTCTTCTGTCGCATCGTTCTGAGTTCGTGGCATTTTATAAGAACTCGAAGAAATACGAAGAATGCTGAATGATAAGCCTTTTGAGTCTTCTTCTTCTATTGGTGCCTATTTGTTTCGAATATTGGCGATCATTCTGGCTATAATTATTTTATTAACTGATGCTTTAAAAAAATTAGTTGTTGTGGAGAACCATTTCCTCAGGTTCTTTAACCATGATATTCTTCTTCTCCCAATTCTTCGTCTTCCGAATACTTTGCCTTGAAGGATTACCTTGAGTAATCTGTATTTAGTGCCCTCCGTTTCTCATTATGTGTCCGAGATATTCTAACTTTCTCGTTTAATGGTATACATCATTTCTCTTTCTTTCCCCATTCTTCATATTACGGTCTCGTTGGTTATCTTGTCCGTCCATGATATCCTTAGGATTCGCCTGTATAGCCACATCTCGAAGCCTTTAAGTTTTTTCTCCATCGCTTCAGTGAGTGTCCAGGATTCAACTCCGTAGTATAATATTGAGAAGATATAACATCGAAGGAACCTTACTTTTATCTCCAGATTAAGGTTGTGGCTTTTAAAGAGTTTGGCCATGTTATTGAATGCACTCCTAGCCTTCTATATTCTACATTTTATTTCTTTTTTTATTACTCATGAGTCATCTCCTAAAATTGTTCATAAAAATAATCCATGAGAGTTTACAAGCTGTATGAAAGTCAAATTCCCCCCAAAAGTATTATTCCAAAGAAGCAGAGACGTCAATTGCGACATATAGGTACGCATGTCTAATTGATTACGAAAAAGCGTTTGATCGAGTACAGTATGTCAAGATGATGCAAATACTAAAAGAAGCAGGAATTAACAACAAACATCTGAAAATAATGGTACCGCTCCTACAAGTCCTTATAAACAAAATCACGTAGGTAGGTATTACAATCACCAATATGGAATCAATATAATCATAAAGAAGATAAAGCTCATGATAATTAGCAAGAAACAAATAACATAATGTCAACTCTACGTCAACCAAAACCAAGTAGAAAGAGTACCATACTAAAAGAAGGATGGAACAACAACCAGGACATAAGAGCGCGCATTGGAAAATCTAGATGCCGCTTCAACCCAAGAATTTGGAAATAAAATGGAAAGTGATAGTAAGGGTAACGCGAAGTTGCTCTATAGGACGCTAAAAAACCTAAGACAAAAGAAATCAAACGGAGTAACAGGTTTAGAGGACAAAGATGCTCTAAACCTGTTACTCCGTTTGATTTCTTATTAAACATATTATTAAAAAAATGAAGAGATTACCGAAAGATGGCGAGAACATTTTATGGAATTATTAATGGGAGACAACAACGAAATAGAGAATGACAGGGAGGAGTACAATTTAAATGAACAACAAGATAATGATGACATAATATACGATAAATATAGGGAAGCAATTTTAAAATTAAAAAATGGCAAGGCTGCAGGACACGATAATATTAAGGCTGAGCTAATTAAATATATGGAAGGAGAAGGAAAACAGTTACTATGGAAGATCATAAGGAGCTGTTGGCATACCGGATGCATACCTAGAGACTGGACTCTTGCCACTATTCTACCATTACACAAAAAAGGTGATAAACATAAGTGTTCTAACTACTGTGGAATATCATTGTTGGTAGTTGCTAGTAAAATCTACGAAATAATACTAGAGAAAAAGCTGCGAGAAAATATCGAGGCCACACTGGATGACAGCCAATGCGGCTTTAGGCCAGGGCGAGGTACAACCGATCTCATATTCACGGTGAGAAAGTTATCAGAAAAAGGCCTACAACATAACAGTAAGTTGTTTCTATGTTTTGTGGACCTGGCAAAAGCATTTGATCGGGCGCCACGTAACAAGATCTGGGAAATATTAAACCGTAGAAATGTGAAACCGAAGTTAATCCAAGCAATAAAGAATATATATATATATATATATATATATATATATATATATATATATATATAAATGTACACGTAATAATGTAAGAACGAAAAATCGCTCATCTCTAGAATTCTACACAAGGACAGGTGTAAGACAAGGTGGTGTTCTGAGTCCTTTGTTATTCATCACTCTAATGGACTAAATTGCAAAAGAATGCAGGGGTAAGGTAAAAAGAACTAGGGTAGGGGACTTCAACAAGTTCACGTGTCAGAGTTGATATATGCCGATGACCTGGTAATTGTGACAAAATCAGAAAAAGACTTGAAGGCGAATGTAAATGTTTGGAATGAAGCCTTGAAGAAATTTGGGATGAAAATAAATATTGAAAAGACAGAAGCTTTAGTAATATCGAAAACTCAAGAAAATATAAATGTAAAGCTGAATAATGAGATCATTATACAAGTAGAGGACTTCAAGTATTTAGGATCAACAATGAATGGGCAAGGAAATATAGAACCAGAAATAAACAGCAGGGTAATGAGTGCAACAAAATTATACTATGCGCTAAATAAAAGTTTTACTAGGAAGAAAGAAGTAAGCCTAAAAACAAAAATGAAAGTGTTTCAAACTGTATACGAGCCGGTGCTACTCTACGGTAGTGAAACGTGGACAGTGAATGACAACATCCGTAGTAAAATTCAAGCATGCGAGATGTGATATTTACGTGCGGTATCGTGGGTAACCAGACGTGATCGTATAAGAAATGAAGACATACGTGAAAGGTGCGGTATTGGAAGGACCTTAGACAGACTTGAAACGAAACAGTTATCGTGGTTCGGACATATGGCGAGAATGAGTGAAGGTAGAACTGTAAAGAGGGTATGGAAAGCGGCATCCGACAACAAACGAAGAAGAGGCAGGCCAGCAAGAACGTGGAACGCAGATATTGGAAAGGCTTGCGTAAAAAGGAATATTGGGTGGAGAGAAGCAGAAAGACTAGCTACTGACCGAAAGGCATGGAGACGTCTGATTTCTCCACTTACCTAGACACCATAAGGTACAAGAGGACGGCTTAAGTAAGTAAGTATAAACATAAAGAAGATAAAGCTCATGATAATTAGCAAGAAACAAATAACAGAATGTCAACTCTACGTCAACCAAAACCAAGTAGAAAGAGTGACACACTACAACTACCTTGGCACCATACCGAAAAAAGGATGAAGCAACATAACCAGGACATAAGAGAGCGCATTGGAAAATCTAGATGCCCCTTCAACCGGATAGGGGTCTTCTTCAAGAATCATAACCTCTTTCTTGGGATAAAAGTAAGAATGCTGCGATGCAATGTCTTCTTTATCAATTTTGAATGTGTTAAATCGTGGATCTTAAACAAAGATATGTGCAGAAAATTGGAAGCATTTGAGATAAGGTTATGTCGAATACTATTTAAGATCCCGTGCGTGGACTGAACGAGTCACAAATGAGAAGGTCCTTAGAAGAACCAAGAAGTACTGACCATAATCAAATCTCGAAAGCTATATAATACTTCGGAAATCTAATGAGAAATTAATTCAGATGTACACTCCTACCTCCTACAAAGAAAAATATTTGGAAAGCGAAGTCCAGGAAGAAGAAGAACGTCCTGAAAGAACCTCAGAATCTGGTTCAATACATCTGTGCAACTTTTCCGCGCTACTGCAGACAAAATAAAGATTGTCAACTTTCGTCACGGCTATGCACATCAAGAAGAAGGTCACAATCCTTATTAAGATTCTAGAGCATAGGTTCTCAAACTTATTTTGTCTGCCGCCCACATCGAAAATTAATTATTTTCTAGCGCCCCCCATTTTTTTTACTTTACTACATCTTAAGCATCACAATCGCAGTCATTATTTTAATAATTAAATTATGCGTGTCATGTGAAAATAAGACTTTCTGATGAGAGTAATTTAAAACACCATTTTGTAATATTAGAAAAACTTTTATTCATGTTATTAAAACAAACATTTCAATTTGAATTTTAAAACTAATCTAATGTGAAGGATGAATCTGATGATTTTTAACAAGTTTGTTAATATCAGGCTCGAATTTACTCAAAAACAGCCGTAAGTCACCGCGTTTGGTAATCTGCAACCGATTTCTCTTTTTAGTTAGCAACGTTGTCACAGCACTAAATCCACGTTCACACAAATACGATGATGGGAATGCTATCAAAAATATTTGAACGATGGACCACAATCCAGGGTACAATTGCGGGATTAGCCTTTGTAGCCAAAATTCTTGGTATCCATTTTTGAATTTTATTTTTATTTCCTCGTTCGTTGTCAGTTCTATGAGTTCTTCTTCCAGCTGGGGTGATCCTGCTGTGTTGACATTTGAAAAAGGATCCAACACCCAGTCCGGTATTTCCAAGTTTAAAATGTCCTGGAATCGTTCTGTGAAATTCCTGTGGAGGTTCTCCAAATGTTGGCAGTAAACAAGCAAGTCGTCGTTATTGAAGGATACTGCTGACAAATTAGGGAAATTGTGAAACTCACGTCTGCCGATATTATTCTTGTATAAGAGCAGTTTAGCTACAAAAGCAGCAATGACATTTTTTGTTTTAATCAAATTCGAGTCGTCACCTTGAAGTTGGAGATTGACATCATTAAATAATTTATATAGGTCTGTCAAGTACGCAATATCATTATTTGAAGTGATGAGGTTGTCGTGCAATTCTTTGTATTTGTTTTCCAAGAACTCTATCACAGACTCAAACAGATTGTAAAATCGAGTCAGACAGTTACCTCTTGATAACCAACGTACTTCTGTGTGAAATAGCAATCGGTTGAAATCTTCATCATTAGCAACACAAAGCTGATTAAATAATCGGTCATTTAAAGAGCTGTTTCGGATTTTATTGACTGATGTGATGATATATTGCAGTGATTGAGAGAGACGCTCACTCAAATTTCTCGCAACCAAATGTTGTCTATGAACGACGCAATGTACGCACATCTGGAATTTTATTTTTTAAGTACGCTATGAAGCCTTTGTGACGTCCTGTCATAGCCGGAGCGCCATCCGTAGCAGCTGATATAATATTCTTCAGTGGAATTTCTTTCTCATCACAAATTTTTTCCAGTGTATTAAATATGGTCTCTCCTTTTGTATCGGTCTCTAAATTTCTGGCAAATAATAGTTCTTGACATATTTTATCATTTTTAATAAACCTCACGTATGACAGCAACAATGCTTCACCAGTTGGTAAAGTGGACTCATCTAACTGAATTGAGAATTTAGAAGTCTTCAGATGATTGCACAACGACTCTTCAATGTTTTCAGCCATCTCATCAATTCGTCTTTGCAAGGAACTATTGCTCAAAGGAATTTTTCGGATAATATCTGCCGCTGGTTTATGGAGCACAGTAGTTATTACTTCTTTTATTGCCGGTAAAATTAAATCCTCTCCAATAGTGTGAGGTTTACCTGTTCGAGCAATTAGCAAGGAGATATTGTAGGAAGCTCGGAGTCCGTCCTCGTCTTGCTTAGAAGCCGCTGAAAAAAGTTTTGACACAGTTGGCTGAGCTGCGTGCTTCTTTTCCAAGTCTTGAAAATAAGTCACATTTTTGTCTTTTTTATCTGAATGCATTTTATTCAAATGATCTTGCAACCTTGAGGGTTTCATCGCTTCATTCGAAAATGTTTTTTGACAAAGAAGGCACATAGGCGAAGATGGATTTGTAGGATTTTCAATAAATCCATATTTTATATATTCCGCGCTGTACTGCCGTTTCTTCTTTTTTGCTTCCGACATAATTTTGTCTTCAAAAATGCCGAAGTAAAGAATCGAGTATTAAAAACTTGCTAATGACACCACTCACAGTATTCTTACTGAGCAAATTAGGCACTGTACGTACAGCACTTTATCTCGTCACTAAATTCACTTGTTTTCGTAATAACGCGATGCTCCTTGACGTCTGAGACGTTCGGTCCCTAGTAGAGCAGATTGTCGAATGACATGACTGGATGGCGTGCGCTTTTATATGAGGCAGCGGGCGGGCCTCGCCTCGGCCTCGGCAGCGGGCGGGGAATCGATAAAAAGCGGTATTATAACCAGTAGGTAGGTTTTCCTCTCAGAGAGCTAGAGTATTATTATATTTTCTAGAAAAAGCAGTTTTGATATTTTTGAGTATTCTTTAAAGATAATTTTTGTAATAGAATTGTGTTGTTTTTTTTGATATTTTAATAAACTGATTAATTATTGTGGTAAAAAATTAAATTAGCCATTGCCCCTGTAAACCGCTTCAACGCCCCCCAATCTTCTCTGTGCCCTTTACCGCCCCCTAGAGGCCTCCAGTGCCCACAAGGGGGCGTTATCGCCCACTTTGAGAACCACTGTTCTAGAGTATCGCAGTAACTATATTAAATTTACAATCAAGATGCAGAAGAAATAAACAAACCAAGACACGGTAAATGCTACTAGGAGCACTCCCAAATCATAATTTACAATGTATAAACTTTGAAAACCATGATTTGGGATTTACAATGTATATGTTACAGTTCAAGTTGATTCTCAGTTAGAGTTGACTCCAACTAGTTGGAGTCAACTCCAACTGAAACGAGCAGTCAAAGTTGATTTTAAAAATTTAAATCAACTTTTACTAGTTGGAGTTGACTCTTCCTGGATCGTTTCAGTAAATGTTGATTATACGAGAATCTCAAGTGCATTTTTGATGAGTGTGCTTTTCTTTATTTTGACCGTTTCAACTACTTATTAGTATAGTCTGTAACGTCGCCCCCGTTAGGTAAATTATTCTGATTCGATTTTTTGCACAAACTTACTCAAAGAAATACATCCATATAACAATTCTTATAACAAATACATAGGGTGTCACGCGGTACCGCGGTCGAAAAATTGTTTAACCAATTTTTGTTAACCAAATTCACAAAAATAATTTTTATCTACTCTATCTCATATTATGTAAAATGTAAAGGTTTTATTGTGTGAAAATTGTAAATATAGATAGCAGTACATGAAGGGTTTAAAGTGTGTCTGAAGTAACAATGTATTTTAAATCGGTTTTACTTTTTCGCACTGTTTTTTAGCACACTTTCATATAATTAAACATCCTTAAATTTCGCCTTCGGGAGGAAATCAGACACGCCCTTGCAACGGCAACTGAAATGCTCACAAAACAGCGACCACGGAAGCAAAGATGGATGACAGAGGAAATATTGGATTTAATGGACGTCAACTAAAAAACAACAAATCTGTAGGAAAAGATGAAATACCAGCTGAGCTATTGAAGTTAATCAACGAGGAAAACTTAGACCTTCTTCTTGGACTATTTAATAATGTTTACAATACAGGGACTATCCCTAAAATATGGCTTGAATCAGTCTTCATACCACTGCCTAAAAAGAAGAACGCCAAATTATGCCAGGACTTCCGCCGTGTAAGTCTATTAAATAACATTCTGAAGCTTTTCTTGCGTATCATACAGAACATAATATATTATCAAAAATGTGATGAGGTCACCGGTCAAGAACAATTTGGCTTCAGGAAAGGTATGGTGACACGAGAAGCAATATTCTGTCTTCAAACTCTGGCACAAAGATCAGCAAGCAGACCTTTTTATCTGTTTCATAGATTTTGAGAAAGCGTTCGATAGGGTGAAGCACAAGACCTTGATAGAAAGATTGAACGGCATCGGAGTCGACAAAAGAGATTCTAAAATTATAGAGGCTATTTATTGGAATCAGACAGCCATCATAAAGACCAATGGTAATACGTCAAGGCCAATTGAAATACAACGACGTGTTAGACAGGGTTGTGTGCTATCACCCATACTTTTAACGTCTACTCTGGGGTAATATTTGCGAACTCTTTATCGCACTCTTCAGAAGGAATCAAGATAAACGGGCAGAGTGTAAATAACATCCGTTATGCAGATGACACAGTATTAATGACTGATTCGGACCATAGTCTGCAGATACTGTTGGATAGGGTTACTGAGAGTTATAAGAATATCAAGGAACAAAAATTTACCTCTTCCAATAAATATGTGAAACACCAACAGCTTGAATACGTAAGCCAGTACAAATATCTTGGTTGCTGGTTCAACAATCAACTTGATTATAAACAAGAAGTCAAGAGCGAGAATAGAGGTAGCCCGACAGGGGTTTATCAAAATGATAATATCAGCCTTAGATGTCGTTTTCTGCATTGTTATGTGGTCAAGACTTTTGTATGGAACGGAGGCCTGGACACAACACAACACTGATGAACAAGTTGGACGCCTTTGAACTCTTGCTTTATAGAAGAGACTTGAAAATACTTTGGACAACCCACACCACCAACGAATATGTTCTGAGGAGAATAAGTAAAGATAGGGAAATGCTAAAAATTATTAAAGTCAGAAAAGTTAGCTACCTGGGACACATAATGAGGAAAAAAAAAGTACCGCCTCACGCAACTGATCATCCAGGGTAAGATTGAAGGAAAACGGGGTCCCGGTAGGTGCCAGATTTCATGGCTTAGAAATATCAGAGACTGGAACGGCCCTGATTCAACATCTTTGTTTAGAGCCGCATTGGACAGAGACAGATTTGCCAGTGTAGTCGCTAACCTCCACTAAAGGAGAAAGCACCACAAGAAGAAGAACTTTCGCCTTGTCATGGTGATGACATGTGAGCAATAAATTACAAAAAAAGTTTTGACAGTTTTGTGGTTTGACAGAAGTTTGAATTTTTAAATGTCAAAATGGTGCAATGGTGCATCTCACTCGCACTCACATTGATAGCTGCGTCAATACGCTCCTAGCGCTCATTGTTAATAATTAAAAATAACCGCTTAGTAATAAAATATTAACAAAAATTTCTTCAGTATCTTCTAGGGGGGTCGTTAAAATTCGTATGACAGTAATGATAGTAATGACAGATGACTTTTGCATATTGTATACCTACCTAATTACTAAATCTGTAAAGTTTTGATTTATTTTGTATGAATATAATTGCGAAACTCTACAGAATTTTACTTTTTGACATAAATTTTATTAATAATAAGATAAATTTTGTACAATATTTTTAATAATTAAAGTAACTAAATTTTAATTTCACTCAAATAAATAATCGATTGCTGCCATTGACCACTTACATTCAATCTCGGTTAATTTGATTAATAATCGCGGCAGGTAAAGTAACATTCTTCTTTCAATACAACAAAGTGTTACTTTACTGCCGAAAATGAGGGCAAATGAGTACAATAATGGATGATTTTAGTGACGTTTGGCGACAAACAATGATTTTAAACAAATTCGCAAAAATAATGTTTTCACTTCGTACAAATTTTTTTAGATCCTTTGTGCCTTTTTTCTCTAAAATTGACTGTTGTCGAGTTATTAGCGACTTAAATTTTGAAAAACGCCAAAATAACCATTTTTAAGGTTTAATAACTCGGTTAAAGATAATTATTGTGAAAGTCGAGCGAGCGGCCGTGGAGTAACAGCATAATTGCTGGCCTCATACGCCAGTGTACGTGGGTTCGAGCCCTGCCAAAGACAAACCGTTTTCATTTCCAATAATGACACGAGCCTTCTCACCGTGCCTCGGAGAGCACGTTAAGCCGTCGGTCCCCCTGGGCTAGTGTACATCGACACTACTTGCTTGAAACAGTGTTAAAGATGTAATTGGTGCCGGAACTGTCCGAAAGGCAAAATGCCATACGATATTATATATTATGAAAGTCAGAAACTAAAAAAATCAAAGATTTAAGCTACCTCTATAAGATCCTGAAGAAATTTTTGTCATTATTTCATTAATAAGATATTATTTTTAATTATCAACAATGAGCGCTAAGCGTGTATTGAGGCGGCCGTCAATGTGAGTGCGAGTGAGATTCACCATTGGACGGCCGGAATGGTGCATCTCTTTAGCACTCACCATTGACGGCCGCCAATACGCACTTAGCGCTCATTGTTAATAATTAAAAATAAAGCTTAGTAATAAAATAGTGACAAAAATGTCTGCTGGATCTTGTAGAGGGGGCTATAAACTTTGATTTGGTCACTTTCTGACTTTCATAATAATGGATTTTAACCGAGTTATTAAGCCTTGAAAATGGCTATTATCGCATTTTTCAAATTTTAAATCGCGTATAAGTCGACAACAATCAATTTTAGAGAAAAATCACAAAATACCTTTTTTGCTCAGAATAACCCAAATGATCTAAAAAAAATTATTCGAAGTGAAAATATTATTTTTGTGAATTTGTCTAAAAAAAATTGTTTAAACAATTTATCGATCAAGGTACTGCCCGGCACCCAGTAGATTTGTTATAAGGATCTCTTTTTGAGTAAGTTTGTGCAAAAAATTCGAATCGGAGTAATTTACCTAACGGGGGCGACCATACAGCCTAGACTAATTTGAACATATTCAGTAACATTTAATTTCTAGAATCAGCTGTTTGTGTGAATCAGAATCAACTTTTACTAAATGGCATTGGAAAGAGTATACTTTTCCTAGTTGGAGTCTACTTTTACTAGTAAATGTTGAATATAAATCTTCATTTTATATTTTATAATCAACTTTTACTGAAACCAGCCGTTAGAGTTGACTCCAACTAGTTGGAGTCAACTCCAACTGGATAATCAACTTGAACTGTAACATATATACATACTACATGCACTGTAAATTATGATTCGGGAGTGCTCCTAGTAGCATTTAACTTGTCTTGGTTTGTTTATTTCAACTGCATCTTGATTGTTAATTTAGTATAGTACCTAGTCGACCCTAATCCGATTAACAGTTAATATATAAACTAATTGTGGCCTTCTTTCATTTTGAGTCTGAGTAAGTATCTGAGTTATATTTATGCTATTTACAAACAGCTACTTTCCACATTGTTCACCTAGTTTCCACCTAGATTTACGTTACGTGATATTTAATTTAGGCAAAACGTATATTATTATTTGATGCTATTGACATTTTCTTTGTACAGTCTCTAAGTTTAATCATGATTAAGGGCATAGGCGCAAAATGTCGCCTGTCAAAATGTTTAATGTGTTTTAAATGTATTCATTTTTTTCGAATCCTGAGAAAACTAATAAATATTTTTGAAAAATTTAAACGCAGAATAAAAGATTGCATTATTACCGAGGGCAGAAAGTCCCTTAGAATAACCAAAAAGCTTCTTTTGAATGAGATATTTAATATTAAAGGTCACACTAAAATTTCTTTTTTTTTTTCACTTCTGTAACTTATTAAAATAAACACTATAGAAGTTTTCAGGAATTTCCTAATAATTTCCTAATTTTCAGGAATAACCTAATCTTTCATTCTGCGTTTAAATTTTTCAAAAATACTTTAGTACGTTCTTTAACGGTAAAATATTGCAAAACCTCTAAATTTTAAAGAACCGCTTGGATTGACATGAAATTTGGCATACACATAGCTAACAAGTGAAAGAAAAAAAGTGATATTGTGCCGATATGTGCTTTTGCCCCCGGGGGTGGTTTTCACCCACTCTTGGGGGCGAAAAAATATTCGGATAAAGTAAGTCAGGAAATGGATAAACTGACTAATTTTAAATAACTTTTGTTCTATAGATTTTTTTCACTAAGTCAATACTTTTCGAGTTATTTGCCAGTGAATATGTTCATTTTTTCAACAAAATAACCACGCTTTTAGACGGTTTTTCGCAAATAACTCATATAATAAGTACTTTGTCGAAAAAACATTTGTAGCAAAAATATAGCCTGTAAAAATTTAAAAAAAATGGTGTAAATATCACGTCTCTGTACCTAGTAGAAGCAGAGTTATAGCTAATTAAAAATTGGTTCATATTCGTCAAATTCCAAATGGAATACTTTAACGTGAAATAACCAAAAATGAAACACATTTCGGGGAAAACTCATTACAACTTAATTAAAGTGTTTAAAAAAGCTTCATAAAATCGGGAAAATCACCTCCTAATTAGTATCTCAAATGAACTTAATCGTTACGACTTCACAAGTTTCTTGACTCGTGTATGTATGGTTTATAAGATCTGTAAGTTTCATCGGTTTAAAGTCCTTATTTTTGAAAGGGCTGTAGTTAAAAGGGGTTGAACGAGTCACTGATCACGAATGTATGCCAATTTAGAAACAACAAATCTTAATCAATTTTTGTCTAACAAAAAAACAAAAAATACATAAGTAATATTCAGAAAAGCAATGCTGACTTTTTTTGTTTTTCGAGATTTTTGATATCTCTAACAATTTTTAAGTTATTTTGAAAAAAAGCATATTTTTCAAAATTAAAATTTTTGAAAATTTTACTTTAAAACCAAATTTTTTTAAAAATAAGCACTTTGAATCGATGAAACTTACAGATCATATAAACACAACATAAGTAAAATAATTTGTGGAGCGGTAACGATTAATTTCATTTAAGTTGCTAATTAGGGGGTCTTCCCGATTTTTTTTTTGTCAAAACAAAAGGGACCAACTTTATTTTGAGCGTAACTTGCTTAAATTTAATGCTAGAAACTTTTTATAAAAACAAAAATAAAGCTTCTTTTAAACACTTCAAAAAAAATTTATAATGGGTTTTCCCCAAAAATTGCTTAATTTTTTGGATATTTCACTTCGAAATATTCTATTTGAAATTTGGTGAATATGAATCTATTTTTCATTGGCTATAACTCTGGTTTTACGAAGTCCAGAGACCTAACGCGTACACCATGTTTTTTACTTTTTTACATGCTATATTTTTGCTAAGAACGTTTTTTTCGATAACATACTTACTTTTTGAGTTATTTCCGAAAAACCGTCTAAAAATGTAGTTATTTTGTTGAAAAATGAACATATTCACTCGCAAATAACTCGAAAAGTGTTGACTTGGCGAAAAAGCTCTATGGTACAAAAATTACTTAAAATTAGTCAGTTTATCCATTTCCGGACTTATTTTGGACATATATTTTTTCACCCCCCACAGGGGGTGAAAGTCACCCCAGGGGAAAAGCACACATCTGCACAATATCACTTTTTTTCTTTGACATGTAAGCTATGCGTATGACAAATTTCATGTCAATCCAAGCGGTTCTTTAAAATTTAGAGCAAAAACCGTGAAAGAATGGACTATTATTAGTTTTCTCAGGATTCGAAAAAAATGTGTGTGTGTTTTGTGTTTTATTGGCACTGGTTTTCACAACCAACTGGCCAGTCAATTTCATAATTGTTTTTTAGACTATAACTTATCACTAACTCAGGGGAGTAATGTGTAGTGTGTGTGTTGAGTAAGTGTCTTGTTACTTTGCAAAGTCGACGTCATTGTCTTTGCAAAGAGACGCTAATTGTATCCGAACGTCTGCGGTCCCTCCGGTGAATACCGATCCCACAAGGACAGAAACTATTTTCATTTATTAATTTATAATAAACGAAAAATTTAAGACCCTGGTGAGATTCGAAAAAAATGAATACATTTAAAACACGTTGAAAATTTTGACCGGCGACATTTTGCGCCTATACCCTTAAAGGGGAATAAGATTAAAAGTGAATAAAATTAGATAAATTTAACATTCTCTTTATATAAAACTTTGCTATTTTTATTGCACTCCTATTTATTTGAAATACAGTTAATCCATTCCAAAGAGGACTTAAAGTAAGTTCAGATTTCCTTTATTCTTGTACATTGGCAGGAGAATGTAGCGAAATTTAAAGGTAATTATAAAGGTTTGTAGGGGAATTACATTTACGAAGCTTTTAATAATTTTGATCTTTTTCATACCAAATAAAATTTAATCCAACGGTCAGTTGAATGTTTTATATACAATATATTAAATATCTTACCAAAAATCTTTTTGCAAGTCCACCACAAATTAATATAGGTACTCCTGAATTTAAAGAAGCTGTGGATGTGAACTGTTCACCAGGAAAAACTAAATTTTCATAAATTTCATCAGCGATCACGGGTATTCGGTTATTGTAAGCCACTTCTAGAATATTTCGAAGATGTTCTTTGCTAAAGCTGGATCCACATGGATTGGATGGATTGTTCAGTACGATCGCAGCTGTATTCTTATCAATTTGGGATTCAAGGTGGTCAATATCAGCTTCCCAATTATTTTCTGGTATGAGGTTATAATATCTGTAAGGAAAATTAAAAATAATTGTAATATTTATTGACATAAACAATAAACAATATACTATCTCCTACTGCCTTTAAACAGATTAAAAATGGAAAATCTCCTGGAGACGACCAAATAATAAAGATGATTACAGCTGGAGGTCAAACTATTTTGGAGGCAGTTAAAATCTTAATGAACAAGTGACTCTTTTAGGGTGCTATTCCAGCCTGTTGGCAAAATGCGCAGGTACTTTTACTACACAAGAAAGGAGACAAACCTTTCTTGTGTAGGATCATTTGTGTCATTTGTGGATTAGAATACGGCTTTAGATTCCATAGAACTCTGGGCCATATTAGAAGGAGTGAATAACGCAAGGATTGATTCCAGATATAGAATAAGTAAATTTAGTGAAACATTTTGGATAAGGCCCTAGGGCAACATATGACTCCCAAGTGGTACGTGGGTCGCTAGGTAATAATTAGGTATCACATTAAGAGAGGTGAAATGCATGACTTGGGCAGTAGTAGGAAGACTCAGTGATTACAGGATGCACATACTACAACATATAATTGAAGACACAAGTACATAAAGGGTCTATGTGACAATATTTTCAAAATAGATATGTTTTTTATGTTAAAAGTAACTTGTTAGAACCTAGAAATCTTTCAAACAAGTCAAACACGTTTTAAAATTAATATTTTATAAGTTACTAGAGTGTAAATGAGCTATGTACACTTTTTATACATAAAAAATATATAATAAATGTTTTTTAAAGTTTTTTTTAATATTGTTAATAAATATATTAGTTTTAGGACTACCTATCTTATAAATTTAGTCTATTTATAGTAATAAAGTTCTAGTATAAAAACTTTAACTTCATTTTTCTCAGTAACTTATAAATGTCACCTAGACCCTTCATGCACTTGTGTCTTCAATTATAAAAAAGATACTTTTCATGTTTTTGAATTTGCAAAATCTTGAATAATATCACTTACTTCAATTTTTATTTCATGTTCAATACTTACTAGTGATAAATTTGTCAATCGACTTTGCGACAATGTAGACCTTACATAATTTTTAATTATTTTTAATTTAGAAAATGATCTTTAACTGTGCGCTACTGTCACTGCCAATGTAAGGTAAATTCTAAGAACAGTGAACAAATTTAGGAACACTGAAAGTAATTTATTTGTATACAAGTAATTTAAAATATCCAAAGGTGTAGTAGAATCCATAGGCGCCCAAACACATGGGTAGGGGCGCGTGGCCCCCCTGGCTTTTCGGGTGCTTTAAACTATATATTTATTGTCATCCTACAAATTTTATATGGGCGCCCATGGTAGAATCATCAATAAACATTGGTAATAATTACAGCAGAGCGTCGATAATCCGAACCCTTGTAATCCGAACGTTCGCTAATCCGAACGCAAAAAAAAAAATTATAAAATCAAAAAATATGATCGCGGACCGAATTTTTGGATTTAATATAACAATATGGGCAAAATATGACCGCGAATTTTTGTTTTGTTTATGCAGAAATACATACAATATATTTGTTTATTATGCAGGTGTTTTATTCCTCGTAAAATACATGTACATATGTACATAATATATACTATGTTTATGAGCTTTGTATGTATTTTGAACATATGTTCGATAATCCGAACTACCCCTGTACCAATTAGTTCGGATTATCGACGCTCTACTGTATATTTCATTAAAGAGCTCAAACCTATCTACGTCTGAAGAGCCAACATGACACAATTTATTTTCCAAGTTGGAACAACATGCTCTTTTTGTATCTAACTCTAAATCCTTCCAGTGTGTTAATTTTTGAAGGAACAAAAAAGTGTCATTATTTTGCTTTAAAATTTCGAAGCGTTCGTCTAACTTAGTAATTGCAGTATCTAAAGGCGGAGATACATATCCGCGCTGCGAACTCCGCGCCGTGTGAGCGCCGCGCGTTCGTGGCGCGGTTAATGTTCGTTAAAATTTTTCATTTTGACGAACCTTCCGCGATTCAGAGGAAACTTACGAACATTTAGTAATTGTAGATAATTAGTATTAAATGTGGGTGCCTACATTGGATCCGTTTTTCTCCGATCAGATCAGATCCGATATCGGCCGACGTCGGAAGTAGCTTCTCCTATTCTCATCGAGAAGTGTTTGGTTTCATTCCGATTGGTTGCAAGTTGAGTTGCAAGTTGGTTGCAAGTTGGTTGCAAGTTGGTTGCAAGTTGGTTGCACGATGGTTGCAAGTTGGTTGCAAGTTGGGGGTTGCAAGCTAACATGTTTAAATATCCACAAGGAAAAACTTCCTGTAGTTGGCTGTATACCATTAATTACAAGTGAAATTTAATAAAAAATTTTCTTCTTGATAAAAGGTATATTAGTTTAGGGCTTTTTAACTAATATACCTTTTATCAAGAAGAAAATTTTTTATTAAATTTCACATGTTTAAATATATTCAATGTCATCATCTCATTTTCATTTTCCACGGTAAACATCAATAAGTTTGATATTTCCTTCCTAACACTCCATTACTAACAAATATTCAACTCAGGCGCCCCAAAACCAACAAACCACTCGCAAACCCGTCCAAATACGTATTGCGAACCATCAAAGCATTTGTTGAAAAGCCGACAGAAGTTAGATCGTGGTGCGCCGTGTGCGAGCCGTTTGTGTGCCACTTGAAAACACGTACTAATCTAACAAATATGCTGCGCGCGAGCGGCTCGCACACCGAGCAGAGCGCATATGTATACCCGCCTTAATAGGTAATACATCGCGACACGTGTACAAACGCCTTTAAAAATGCCCGGCAAGTCCCAAGCAATTTGACCTTTATAGGTTCCATAACCGATTTCGGAATCAATTGTCGGTATGTCTTCAAACCAAGCAAAAGATTGCCACCCGTCCGTTGGACGGACAGCCGGGCGGGTGACAATCTATAAACCGCGCTTAAGTGCCAATGTAATTTTTTATTAATCGTTTTAAAGCATATTTTATGTTGAAACAAAGTATATGACCCGCTCTTTGGTGCTCGGCGCCCCCAACATCCCGGCGACCGTGTGCACCGCACACCCTGCACACCAGGTAAAGCCGCCTCTGTTCTAGGTATATCTTCCATTTGGTTTCCACACTCAGTTCATTTGAGCTCATTCCTATATTTTTACAACAATAGATCTCTCCTAAACTGGGTGATGGATGATTGATAATAACATTCGTTCTTGTTTTTATTTGAGAGGTATTAAATTATTTGTTGTAATACATTAACTTTAAAAATAATGTAATAATATTTTGTTATATATTTTATTCGACGTAACATAATATTTCTAAATAATTCGCAATAGTTTATCTATTTTCACAAATAGGTTATCAAAACTCAAAGATAGATACCTAGAAGAAAGAATAACGGTTTTGAACTTTATTCAACGAGATGCATTAATAATAATAAAAAAATGATGGTACAAACACAAAACAATGCGTGCCATATATTACGTAGTTCGTTGATTGTCTTTGGATTGATTGATTCACTTCAGAAAAATAAACAACTGATCAGATTTATTCAATAAAATCTCCGACAAAACATTAGAATTTAACATTGAAACACATCACCTATTCGTCGACTTCAAGGCCGCATACGACAATGACAAGAGAACATAGTAGAGCTAGAGCCGAAAAATCATCGTCATAAGTAATATGGAGTTTGCCATGTGAAATGTGTCTATTGTATTGATAATTATGACCCCTTTCAGGCTGACACCTCAGTGGATACAGGAAGTAGCAATAAGGGATGAAAGGGGAAAGTTAGTGTAGTCTTTAAAGGTTTTCACCTCCTATTTTGTTAAACCTCCATCGATTTGCATGAAAATTGGTGACTAGTTAGACCATACCTCAAAAAATAAAAATGATTTGGTGCCAACTTGCACTTTTACCCTGGGAGTGGATACCACCCCTTCTCGGGGGTGAAAACTATTTTATTAAAAATAACCCCACAAATCGATAGAGGGACAAATTATAAGTAATATCATGTTATTAAAATAAATACATACTTTTTGAGTTATTAAATATCAAAGATTTGTCTGTTTAAGAGCACATGCGTGAAGTTACGGATGATAAAAAGAACATATTGATTAACTGTAGGTTACTAAAATTTTACTTTTATATTATTTCGATATTATAAATTTAGCAAAAGTGTATTCGAATATGTAAAATGTACCCATTATTGGACACTCCCAGTTTCTGGACATATTCAGTTTATATTGATAGAAAAAATTCAATTAAATATCGAAATAGTATAAAGGTAATATTTTACTAACATACAATTAATTAATATGTTATAACATAATATAACAAATTTTACTTAAAATTTGTCCCTCTATCGATTTGTGGGGTTATTTTTAACAAAATTGTTTTCACCCGCGAGAAGGGGTGGTATTCACCACCAGGATAAAAGTGCAAGTTGGCACCAAATCAGTTTTATTTCTTGAGGTATGCTCTAACTAGTCACCAATTTTCATGCAAATCGATGGAAGTTTAACAAAATAGGCGGTGAAAACCTTTAAGGACTGCACTAACTTTCCCCTTTCATCCCTTATTGCTACTTCCTGTATCCACGGAGGTGTGAGCCTGAAAGGAGTCATAATTGTCAATATACAATGGACACATTTCACAGGAAAAACTCTATATTACTTATAACGATGATTTTTCGGCTCTAGCTCTCCGTCTATTACCAATCAATGCGTAAGTTTGGTGTACCAAAAAAACTAATCCGATTAACCAGAATGACAATGTCAGAACTTGACAGCCAGAGTTAGAATACAGGGAGAGAATTATAGAACCTTTGAGATAAAGGCAGGGCCGCGTTTAGGTCAATTGACGCCTTAGGCAATTCTCTAGTAGCCGCCCTTCAAACATGTACCATTTTTGCGAAAAAAAAATTGCAGAAATTTTTATTTAAATCAGAATACACTAAAAATGGATTTAAACTACGATGTTTATATACCTACAATAGAAAAAATTGTCATTCCAGTTCGATCACATCAGAGACTTCTTTTCAAAAAAAGACATTTCAAAAAAAAATTTTGTTCTTGTTCTTGACGAAATCGACAAATTGTTAACACGTTCTTGCGTCATACTTGATGGGAAATTATTTTTAATTCTTGACATTTTCGAAAATGACCTTTCAGTGGACACGTTGGCAACTGGGAAGCACAAATAAATGTGTAAAGCAATGTCAAAATTCGGGAAAATATCTTTCAATCCACTTAGTGCAGTCACTGAAGGTTTTCATCTCCGATTTCGTTGAACCTCCATCGATTTTCATGAAAATTGGTGAGTAGTTAGACTAGAGGATACCTCAAGGAACAAATGCGACATGATGTCACGTGGGGGTGAAAAAAATAATACCATAAATCGATAGAGAGACAAATTCTAAGCAAAATTTGTTATATAAAGTTAATAATATAAATCAATACTTTTTGAGTTAT
The DNA here is from genome assembly GCF_917563875.1 of Diabrotica virgifera virgifera. Classification (NCBI taxonomy): domain Eukaryota; kingdom Metazoa; phylum Arthropoda; class Insecta; order Coleoptera; family Chrysomelidae; genus Diabrotica; species Diabrotica virgifera. The sequence goes on along the minus strand of NC_065448.1, from coordinate 197,751,458 downwards.
TAAAGATCAAACATTTTATTTTTTAGTAAAAAATGCATGTTTTAAAGCTGTGTTTCACGTATAACTCGAAAACTGCAAGCTTTTAGAAAAAAAGTTATTACATATTACCAAAATTGAAGATAATAAAAAGCTGAATACACTCATCACTTAAAAATCTAAACTAATGTTAATTTAAAGTGAGTAATTGAATGTATATTTTTTCGATGAGTACTCAAATCTAAGTATTCAAGCTTAAATAACAGGAAAACGATGCATTTTATAAAATATACCTGCTAAGCACTTGTCAAAGTACTTCGGAGTACCTATCAAATGAGCTGCAGTAGAAGTTAATAGCATCACAATTAAGCAAGTTATGATGAAAATAAGAGAACCCTTTAGAACTTTTTGGGAAAAAGCGAAAAATAAAACATACACCATTTCCACGTAATCCTTAGAAGAATTTCTTTATATTAGCATAAGTAATGATTTCAACAATTTTGACCGGTTGCATATTTTTGAAACAAATATGTAATTTAAAAAAATCAGAATTTTTAAAATTACCGTAATTTTCATTTTCTTTTGATAACAACTCTAAAAATACTCAATATACGTAAACAGTGATATATGTATAACATAACCAAATTTTAGTTTTTTCTGTATCAAATAATTTACCTTTTTACTACTTATGAAGGGTAAAAAATATCCGAGATAGAAATGTTTCAAGCTTAAATTTTGCTGCGAGAACCATGTAACCGGTGCAGTTTAACCTTTTATTTAAAATTAACATTAACATTAATTTAATATTAAAATTAACTTTCAAATGGTTTTTAGGCAAACCTGATACCGTAAAAATTAACGGAGTTATTAAAAAAAAAATAACCTTTTTGGAAAAATTTTTAAAAGATAAATTTTGAAAAATATTTGGTGCATAAATTTTAATGCTATCAATTTGTTCGGAAGCTAAGTTGATAGATATTTCTATGTATTTTGATAAATGTTTAATAAGGTTATGTTATGAAATGCATCATTTTCCCGTTATTTAAGCTTGTATACTTAGATTTGGGTACTCGCCAAAAAAAACATAAGTATGTACATTCAATTACCTATAACTCACTTTTAGTTAACATTAAAAGGTTTTTCCAGTAAGGAGTTTATTTCGTTTTCCATTAGCTTTAATTTTGCTAATAATAATTTTTTTGTAAAATCTTATAGTTTTTGAGTTATTTATGAAAAACGGTAATCTCACGAAAAATTAAAATCTTTGATCTTTAATAACTCAAAAAGTTTATTTTATTAACTTTATGTAACAAATTTTGCTTAGAATTTGTCTATCGAATTCTGGGGATATTCCTAATAACATAATTTTCAGCCCCGAGAAGGGGTAAAATCGCAAGTTGACACCACGTCACCTTTGTTCCTTGAGATATCCTCTAACCACTCACCAATTTTCCAGCAAATCGATGGAGGTTCAACGAAATCCAGGGGCGTAGCTACCGCCGTATCAGCCGTATCAATTATACGGGGCCCCCGACATTCAAGGGCCCCATCGCGGCATGTCGAAAAAAATTCCATTTACAAAGATTGAACTAAATATTCTACAATTATTTCACTATTAAAACGCTTTGAAACAGTGTATGTTGTTTGGATATCAACATTTTGGTGTAGTGGATTCTTTATATATACCTATATAAATCATATCTATCTATTATCTATTCTCTGCCCCATAAGAACAGAGCTTTATTGTTTTCAAGGTACCTACCTCTCATTGTCAATTCCGTTGGCTGTGTGTGAGTTACTGTATAATGTATAATGAAAAATGCCGAATTGCAATTTTTGTAATCGCTTTATCTTTGAATAGATATTTGAAACAGTATGTATTGTTCGGATATATTATGTATGTTTGTATAATCTGTTGTTTATCTATAATTGTATTTATGTATATCTACATTTCTCCAAGAAATTAACGTACCACCTTAAAAATTGGTCATTTTTTATGTCTCATATTTCCTAAGCCTGTTTTCCGATTTAAGTGATTTTTTTAAATGTTATAGTCGTAGTTTTGAATAATATCGTTGTAATAATATTGTTGCTAGACAGGTAAATTGTCATTGTATACCGGGTGTACCAGTCAAACAGTAATTTTTTCTCAAAGTTCACCAGACCCTGTGGAATATTCTTGCATTTATAAAATACTGAAATTAAAACCCAACTATAGCCTCATGTGTTCTTAACATTCTGTTTTTCGATTCATTCGCTTATGTTGGATATTAAAAAAGTTAGGTAGTACTTTAACAACTAGCCTTATTTTTCATCAATACAGGGTGTTTTTAAATAAGTATGGCAAACTTTAAGGGCTAATTCTGCATGAAAAAATAATGACAGTTTGCTTTATAAACGTATGTCCGAGATAGGGGGTGTTGACATTTTTCTTACAAACTGACGATTTATTTATTACTCTAAAACTGGTTGATATATGCAAATGAAATTTGGTGGGTTTTAACAGAATTTCATGTTAACCACTGGTGCACACATGGGTGATATTAACCGTATGCGCGCCAATGATGAATATGTATTAAATTCCTAACTGTATATCAAAAACGCACAATAACTACCTCTTAAAACACACCAAATTTTACTTGCATATTTTAACCAGTTTTAGGACAATAAATAAATCGTCAGATTGTAAGAAAAATTTTAATAACCCTATCTCGGAGACGAAGCATTTGCACACTAGCAGGTTTATAAAGCAAACGCAGACTGTCATTATTTTTTCATGCAGAATTACCCCTTAGAGTTTACCATACTTATTTAAAAACACTCTGTATTGACGAAAAATACGGCTGGTTGTTAAAGTACCTAACTTTTTTATTATCCAAAATAAGAATGAATGAACCAAAGGCGAATGAATAAAACAACAGAATGTTGGCTATAATAGCCTAATAAAATAAAAAATCAAAATGTAATTCCGTACTAAATACAGGTTGGAACTAAATTTTTATCAAAGTTTCTCTCTCTCTCTTGTCGTTTCCCCATACTGAGGGATCGTGATTTCCCCCAATATTCCTAACAATGTTTCTCCATTGGTCTCTATCTTCAACCGCTCTAAGAGCTTCGCAGAATGAGTTTCCAGCTGAATTCTTTACTTGGTCGGCCATCTTGTTGGTGATCTTCCTCTTGATCTTCTCCCGGAACGTTTCCAGAAACAAATTAATTTCTATTAAACTGTCGTCACCTCTGCGATCCACGTGACCAAAGAATTGCAGAATTCGTTGCAGACATATTGTGGACAGTCTTTTATCAAAGTTTAGGTGAATACAAAAGATATTTTCAAGGAGATCACTGTTTAAATAATTAAAAAGGGGTCATTTTTGCACAATATTTACTTTTTTCACTTCTCTGCAGTAATTCACGCTTTTATGAAGGTCTATACTATTTTTTTTCTACAAAGTTGAAAAATAAAGCTTTCACTTAAGATTTACTAAATTAAATTTGACCCCTATTTATTTAAATAACTATATTCAAAATTTAAAACACAAATAAAATATGCACCATAAAATATTTTGTTTTATACGAGAAGCTCATGTTACCAGTATAAAGCAAAAAAAATTGGTCGAAAAATATTTAACAATTTATGAGATAATGAATTTTTTAACCCCAGCGACGTTATTTAAAAAAGAAGTAATAAACAAATTAGAACAATTTTTAAATGCCAATGTTTAATTAATATATACATAAAAATAAAAATAATGAGATCTTTTGCAGGTTTAAATTCTTTTGGCAACAACCGCGTTTTGCAATTGAAAATATAGTGACATTTAATAAACAAATTCAATATCTATCTCATAAATTATTAAATATTTTTCGACCAATTTTTTTTTTGCTTAATACTAGAAAATAGCGCAACTTCTCCTATAAAACAAAATATTTTATAGTGCGTATTATTTAAATCGCAAATACTATTTTTTTGCAAATTTGTTTTTAAAGTTTTATATACAATTATTTAAATAAATAGGGAGTCAAATTGAATTTAGTAAGTCTTAGGTGAAAGACTTACCCTTCAGCTTTGCAGAAAAATATTTTAAACACCTTCATTAAAACGTTAATTACCTCAGCAGTTAAAAAAGTAAATATGGTGCAAAAATGACCCTTTTTCATTATTTAAACAATGATCCCCTTATATGATTTGGATACTTTCTTGAAAATAGCTTTTGTACTCACCTAAACTTTGATAAAAAATTTGTTCCAACCTGTACGAATTTACATTTTGATTTACATGTAGTGTAATTTACAAAATCATACAACGGGTTCAGGAAATTCGAGATATCAAAAATGAACAATTTTTAGGTGGTACATAGGTACGTTAATTTCTTGGAGAAGTGTATTTGCCTATCGCTTGCCGTTATACCATAGCAACAGAGCTTCTTTGTTTAAGCTCATTTGCAATGCCCATTCATCCTTGGATTGAAAAAGCTGAATCTATTTTCAAACAATGAGTCTCGACAATTCAAATCTCTTTTTCGACTTTGGTTAATTAAAATTTATTAGGTTTATTATTATTATCTATATTTGGGTGTTTTGTGTGTTTTGTTTTATTTCATTGTCTTTTATTTTGTACTAATATTGACGATTTATGTAATTTCGGTAAACTTTATTTGTTTTTATTTTTTTCCCGACTTTTTGTAAGCTTTGTTCATAAAATTGTAAAATTTTCAGTAACAATAAAGCATATTTCTATTCGATTCTATACAAGCGTTTTTGCTTCTTTTGTCGCGGGGGAAAAGGACCCCGCGACTAACTTTGATATGGGGCCCCCATGGGGCTAGCTACGCCACTGACGAAATCGGAGGTAATAGCTCATATCCACCTTCAATGACTGCACTAACTCTTCTTTAAATATTAAGATATGTCAATTGGTGATTTTATTGTGGTATCCAAATGACCCTTTAAGTGAATGCTTTCATGTATGAATGATGTATCTTGGTCGTCTTTATTTTGTATCAGATTTTCAGCTTCTTTAATATTTCTTCATTGCTTAATTTTGGCAAATTTATTAATAACACGAAAACCTTGATGAATAAGTCGATAAGATTCCAGGGCCTCGATTTTTGACCCTTCGCTTCGTTATCGAACGTATTCGTTTCGTATCTGTTTAGTATACGAAGCGAATACGTTCGATAACGAAGCGAAGGGTCAAAAATCGAGGCCCTGACGTCTATTCAGGTCTCGTATCAGTGTCGATTATAACATACAATGTGTGGATTTTCATCTCATCCCTAGATGAAAAGTTTATTTCATCATCGGCCCCCTCATCAAATTGAATTTCTCTTTCTTATTTCTTTATATGTTTTATTTGGGTACAATTTTTTGGCTTCCTTGCGGTAAAGTAATTTGAAAGAGCTTCATACTCTTTAATGACAGAAGCTATTTAGATCCATAATTTTTATATACAAATATTTTTTGTACAGTAATTTTGCCGCCCTCTGATAATGTGCCGCCCTAGGCAACTGCCTATATTGCCTAATGGATAAAGCAGCCCTGGATAAAGGATGGACTTAGATAAGGAGATGCTGGCTTACCTCCTATTTAGTATTGCCTTAGAAAAGGCAGTTCGAGACATACGAATTAGAGATGGCGGTATATTTACAATAGATAATAGGGTGTAGCAAGCGAGATGTTAAGCAATATTTCCTAGCATTGGAAACGGCGCCGATGGCAAAACAGCTCGGTCTAGTCATCAACGAAAACAAAACCATGTACGTTGGTTACCAAGGATCATATCGCAAATTAGGAACGGGAAACAGTCTTTAGAAGTCATATCTTTGATACATGTTGACAGCTTCACATACCTTGATTCCGCTAGTGACTAGTACCAGCAAAACAAGCGAAAAAATTAAAAGACGAATAAACCTTACGGATAGGGCTCCACTTATGGACTCCAAAAACGATTCCTCTAAAGAAACATTCAAAGAACAAATAAAATGATTTTATACTGTTGTGATCTACTTTTTATTACTTTTATATCAATTAGTCTTTATTTGATTACTCCAATTAATTATTTAATCAATTATCCAATTGTCATAAATCATACAAAAAAAAATTTTAAAAAAAATCTCAGGGTGCCTTTTTATAATACAAAAAAAATATCTAAATTATCTTATGTTATACTTATCTTCTCTCGTGGTTTCAGTATCTCTTAGTTGGTTCTAATCGGGAAAAAATATTAGGAAAAGGAATTAAATAGAAATATAAAATAAGCATACAGAATTGTCTTTTATTATCAAAATCAATACTCTAAAAATTGATCAAATTAAAACCTGCTGACACAGCTGTCCGAATGAAATTTTTACCACTTAAATTTATTCTAGTTCAAATAACAATTTATCGGTTTGTTCCCGATGACTTTGATAAAACAAGCTAAACAAACAAATTTAGGTATTCGCAAAATTACTTATACTTCCTATTTAAGTTTTGAAATATTGGGATCTTAATTCATATGCTTTTACTCAAAATTTTAGTTTCCGAACATAAAAATATCTTTCACATAAATTGACTGACCTTTTGCTTCACTCACTCTGACGTCTTCTCTTGACCCAAAACAGCTCTCCCTTGTTGACTATGTTAGGCTACCCATCAAAGCCCTCTCCGTTCTCAAGTTTCAATCTAGCAGCACACCAGCACCAATTCTCCAACAAAAACAAACTCCAAAAATTCTCTCCTCTCCTTCTCACAATAATACAGAATCAAAGAGGTATTCCGCCCGGTATAAGTACAAAAAATAAGTTTGAGTAAACCTTTGCACAACTGTGTAAACACTAAAGAAAGATCTAAAATAATAAAAAAAAAACTAGCGAAATCCGTTAATTCGTTCACGAGAAAATCAACTATGAAAATGAGCATAATTTTCTATATCCCTAACTTATGCCTCGCAGTGTATAAACTTAATTTTAGATGCATTATAGCACTTCAGTTTTTTCTGACATTTTTTGTATTTTGGTTAATTTTTTAATGTATTTTCTAACCAGTAAGTTTTTATCGCCTATATAGGTAAACATTGCTTTACATTTATATGCTACTTCACAATTGTTAGAACTGAGGAAGTGCAGAAATACTACACGAAACGTTTTCTATTAACATATTGAAAAAGTAGTATTTTTTATATTTCCTTGACTGATAACCTCAGTTGCAGTAAGATTTTCCATTGACACTCTAAATTTCATATCTAAATTTGCTTCTGGAAAATAGATGCAACATCGATATTAAAATAATTGCAAATGATTGAATTAATACAGTAAAACACCAGGAACACCATAAATAATGAAAAGAACCGGTATTGACTAATGAAGCAGTAGGTACTTTACCTTGTACGATGGTGTCGATACTATTTTTATTATAATACACAAAACATCAACAAGTTTTATGCATTTTGTGTCCACGCAAAACCCACATCAAGGACAATGTAATATATATTTTGCAATATTCTTCTCTTCACGTTAGTACCGGTAATAAAAAGTGACCAGAAACAACTTACCTTGCTTCAACTCCGATATGTTCAGCCAAGGTTCTGTAAATAGGGAATCCTGGCCGAGGAATTAGAATGTTATGATTCTTTGAGCCATCGGCTAGGGCAGTAATACAATGCTCTAACGAAGACGAGCAACCGCTGCATAAGATTACGTCTTTGGGACTAACTTCAACACCGTCATTTGAAAGATATTCTGCCACAGCTTCTTTAGCATCCTGATGCCCAGTACTTGGTACATATCCATTGAATAATCCTTCCTCCACAACAGCCTTTACTGCATCGATAGTTTCATCTGCAGCTTTAAGATTACCGTAGACCGTTGGATCTCCTGGAATTAACATAGATATTATTTACTGCGGGAGTACTACGGGTTCGTCAATAAATTCTTTGTAATAAAATTCACTTTAAAATAAACAATAGAGAAATCATTTTCAACATTAATATCACAAGAAAGTGAAACAAATGCGACAATTTATCGAACGCTTGTTGCCTGACAATAAAGAAGAGTGCCCGCAGGGCTCGACTGACTATTGCCGAATGGCAACAAGTTTGAAAAAGAAACTGGAACATTACTATCTTATTTATTCTTACTATCGTGTGATATTCGAAAGATTATTTTTTAAGGTGATACAGTAGCGATCAACAGGTAGCAAAAACGCGTTCCAAGATTGCGGCTGTAATTTTAAATATTTTTTCGAGATATTTGGCATACGTATTCGTAATATAATAAAGAATGGCGGTACAGAGCCCAATTTGAAAAATATATTAATATGTGGAAATCACTCTGTAATAAAATACAATATTAAAAAAACGAGCCTGTACCGCCATTAAGAAGAACAAAAAAATACACTTTCTTCAAATAAACTTTTTATCCGATGCCTAGATTTTGTGTCATTTTGGAACTACTAAAATTTTTTATTTCATTAGTAGTTCCAAAATGACACAAAATCTAGGCATCGGATAAAAAAGTTTATTTGAAGAAAGTGTATTTTTTTGTTCTTCTTAATGGCGGTACAGGCTCGTTCTTTTAACATTGTATTTAATTACAGAGTAATTTCCACATACTAATATATTTTTCAAGTTGGGCTCTGTACCGCCATTCTTTATTATATTACGAATACGTGTGCCAAATATCTCGAAAAAATATTCAAAATTACAGCCGCAATCTTGGAACGCGTTTTCGCTACCTGTTGATCGCTACTGTTTCCTCTTAATACTCATTTGTCAATAAACATTCAGTGACATTTATCACAATTGATGTTTTACAACTTGTCAAAGTGAACACCATGAACAGGTTTAGCAAATATTCAGACGAAGATATCAATAAAATATTAGTTAAAACTATTTGTAAATACAATTTTATTCATGAAATAATCTTACAGAAGTACACTAGAGGTACTGTATGTACTTATGGGGTACTATACATATACATAAATATCATTATTTCCAGATTAGTCGAGGAAATGAAGCATTTTGGCTCGCAATTTTTTCGTCCAGCATGGATTTAATATTCCAAGGATCATTTTCTATATCATGCCGCTGTACGCTAAAACCTTGGGGGTGGTTGCCACCCCGTCTCGGGGGTGGGAATTTTTTATTACATTTTAACCATGTCAATCGATGTAAAAAGTAATTCTACGAAAAAAATGTTTTTTACATTTTCTTCGTAAAACTAATATTTTTCGAGTTATTCGCGCTTGAAAGTAACAGTTTTACTGATCGACTGGTCGAAAAATCGACTTTTTTAGAGGGTTTTTTGAGAATACCTCGAAAAATATGCATTTAATCAAAAAAACTGCAAATAACAAAATTGTGTCTTTTAGTAACATAAACTAAATTCTTTTTCTATAATATATTTAAGACCAATTCAAACCGAGATACGGCATGTTAAAAGTTAGCTTTTCTCGTCAAATGCATAATTTGACATATTCAAAGCCAAATAACGGTAAAACTTTGCATTTTTCGAGGAAAGCTTACATTATATTTTTTCAAGCATACAATAAACCTTTCAAATAATAATAACAAACAAAATTCTAACATAAAAATAGAGCGACTTATGAACAAAAAAAAGTCGGTACCTGCTTTTCTCTACGAAAAAATCAGTGAAAATAACCCCCTAACTACCCTCGTAATTAAAAATTGATCTTCACACCTTTCTGTAGTTCTTTGTATATTTGTATTCTCAATACACCCAAGGAGTTTGGCTTATGTAAAAGGTTTAATTTTAGAAAAATTGTAGTTTAAAGAAAAATGTATTTTTTGCAATTTCGTATTTTTCACCTTTTACTTCCAAATATCTCCGAAAATACTGGAGATACGAAAAAAATTATAAACTACTAAATTGTAGCTTTTTTAATAACTAAAATTAAATTGTGCATACATTTTCACTATAGTGAATAGTTAGAGAGATATAGCTGTTTAAAACCTCTATTTACGAGCAAACCCCCCTTATTCGAGCCCTTTAAACCCACCCCAATTAAAAAGTAAGGGTTCTAACGAAATTTAATTTATATAGTCTTATAGTTCTTCAAAAATCCTACCAAATCGTTTTTGAAAAAACTTTTATCGCCAAAAATGAAGGAGCTACGTTTATAAAACGAATTTCGAAATATTCGAATAGTCCGCTTATGGAACATTTTCAATGATTGTATAATACAACAGAACTGATTCGTACACTGGAAGATGACTTAAAAACTATTTGTATTTGTACTTCTACATTTTTGTAAATTCGTATTTTTGTGTAAATAAATGTTTTGTAATTCTTTAATTCCACTTTTTTTCTGTATAGTTATATTAAATTATCTACTTATAAAAATTGTAATGTTCTTAAGGGTGGTTTTTAAGGGTTGATATATTATGATATTATATCTTAAGCATAAAACAATTATTATTTTTAGCCAATCAAAACCAAACTTTACCCATATTACAGTTTACAATGTTTTTATATAATTTTTGACAATAAGGGGTAGTTTACAGCCCTAAAAATAATCGACGCCCGTGAACATGTTATAGAATATGAAGTACAGGGTGAGATGATCCTTCTTCTTCTTTAAGTACCGTGCCCAAATTTTTAGGCGTGGGTAGCTTCCATAACAATTTGCCGATATCGTTCTCGATCTTGTGCGGCATGTAACAATTGATCTGCTGATAAGCCAGTCCATTGACGAAGGTTTCGGAGCCATGAATATTTCTTTCGACCAATTCCCCTTTTTCCGTCGATATTTCCATTGAGTATTAACTGCAGCATCCTGTATCTGCTACCTCTCATTATATGCCCCAGATATTCAAGTTTTCTCTTTTTTATCATCTTCATTAAGTCACCTTCGCCTTGACCTACTCTGTTTAAGACTTCTCTGTTTGAAATGCGTTGAACCCAAGATATTCTGAGCATTCTACGATACGACCACATCTCAAAGGCTTCTAATTTGTTCATCATGTTAACCTTCATGATCCAGGTTTCACATCCATATAGTAATACAGGATACACATAACATTTTAGGAACTTGATTCTTAGTTGTAAGTTCAGCTGAGAGTTGCTCAGAATAGATCTAAGTTTCATAAATGCTCCTCTTGCAATTTCTATACGAGTTTTAATTTCTTCATCCGGATTTAGTGTCTCGTTTATCCAACATCCTAGGTATTTAAAATGGTTAACTTTTGTTATTGATTCATCATTGACAATTAGTTGCATAGGGCCGACGTCTTGTTTACTAACCACAAGTAACTTTGTCTTTGTTGCATTTATGTTAAGTCCGTTATTGGAGCATTCTCTAGTGACTCGATCTATAAGGAATTGAAGATCTTCGATATTTTCAGCCATGATCGCGGTGTCGTCTGCATATCTGATGTTGTTAATAGTTTCTCCCCCGATTCGAACTCCACATTGTCCTTCCAAGGCTTCATTAAAAATTATTTCTGAGTATACGTTAAACAAAGTTGGGGATAACACACAACCCTGTCTGACACCTCTTTGAATGCAAATTTTGTCTGTTTCTTTGCCGTCTACCAGAATAGAAGCTTCTTGATTCCAATATAGATGTTGTAAAAGTCTCAGATCTTTATCGTCTATTCCAATAATTTCTAGATATTCAAACAACCTATCATGTTGAACTCTATCAAACGCCTTCTCAAAATCTATAAAGCAGACGTAAATTGGTTTCTGTACTTCCCATGATCGTTGAAGTAATGTTAACATTGAGAACAAAGCTTCCCTTGTTCCCAATCCTTCTCTGAAACCGAATTGTTTGTTTCCCATTGTCTCTTCACATTTCTGCTTGATTCTATTAAGAATTATCTTAAGAAGTAACTTGAGAGAGTGGCTCATGAGACTAATTAGTCTAAAGTCTTTACATGATGATGTATTAGGCTTTTTTGGGAGTGGAATAAATGTAGACTCGAACCATATCTGTGGCATCATGCCAGTCACGTATATATGGTTATAAATGTTTGTTAGTTGTGAGACATTGTCGTCATCCAGAAGTTTGAGCCAGTCTGATGGTATTTGGTCAGGGCCTGGAGATTTCCCATTTTTGCTCTGTTTGATGGCTTTCTCTACTTCCGCTTTTAAAATACTAGGACCAGTATTCGTATACTTTGTGGTGTTAAGTGGTGGCCTCGTATCCAGGAAGAGCTCTTTTATATAGTTAGTCCATTCTTCCTTTTTTTCATCCAAGTCGAGAATTATTTTACCTTTGGAGTTTCTCATAAAGTGAGGAGTTCTTTTTCTCTGAGTGTAGGTAATTTCTTTAAGCTTTTTATGTATATTAAACTCGTCATGTTTTCTTTGTAGTTCTTCCATTTCACGACATCTTTGTTCCATCCAGTCCTCTTTTGCTCGCTTAACCTCGTATCTTATTTGTCGATATATCTCTCTATACCGAATCTCGTCTTTGTTTTTCCAATTTCTTCTTTGTTGAATAAGGTCTAGTATTTTATCGGTCATCCAATCCTTTTTCTTTATTGGGTCTTTTTCTGGTTTCAAAACTTCGTTTGCTATGGTGACCATGGCGGAATTCATGATATCTAGATTTTGACCGATATTTTCTTGTCCAGATCTTTCTAACTGTTTTTTAATCTCACGATTTATCTTATTTCCGAACTCATCTGATATTACGGCATTTCTTAGGAGTCGAGTATGATCGTAATCCCAAATTTTTATATAAATCGATTCAAGCCGAAATTATTCTTTTAGGATAAGTAATTTTTTATATATAGCTTCAACAAGGGTGGTTTTAAGGGTTGAAATATTATGATAGTATATCTTAAAGCATAAAATAATCATTATGTAACTAATAACAACCAAATGTTGACAATATTAAAGTTTAACATGTTGTTTTATAATTTTTTACAAGTAGTTTTTTAGGGGTAGTTTTCACCCTTAAAAAACCAAAAGCGTACAACGGCTTAATATAGAAAATGAACTAGAGGGTGAAATGAGCCTAATCCCAAATTTTTGTACAAATCAATGCTGGACGAAAAAATTGCGAGGTTTTGCCAATTTTTCAGTTTCATTTCCTCGACTAGATGACCAACTAGTAATAGTACGAGAGTATAAAAATATTGCATATAAGAAATTAATCGAGGAATATAAAAAATGGGGGCTTGGAATAAACATAAGAATGACAGAATATACACATATGTGTCGGTGGGATACAGCCGGAGCTCACATTGGAAGATGGAGAAATTATCAGACATTGCGACACATATTATAAGTACCTTGCTATGATCATCACTCATCACAAAAAAAGGGACCGTAGAAGACACGATGAAGAAAGAAACAATGAGGGAAAAACAATATCTCTTCTAAATAATATAGTTTGGAATCCATCAGACCATCAGTAATATAATAACAAATAGGATTTATGTATAACACAATTATTAAAAGCATGATAAAGGAACGATACAAGAGAATACTTGAGGTAACGGAAATTGATTTCTGGAGACGTTCGGTAGAGAAATCGAGATTGGAGAGAATTACAGACAATAGAAGAGAAACTGTAGAAGAGGAATCATGAACGTAAATTATACAATAATAGAAGATATTGGTACCCAACAACTAAGTAACTGGAGAGAGGAAAGTAACGAATACTCAAATATTAAAGAAGAAAACCCCGTGGTTTAGAGAGGAAGTGAAGATAAAATGTGAAGAAAAGAAGAAAGCCTTTTTGCAATACAGAACAAAACAAACACAACAGGCATACAACCACTATAAACGAATCAGAAACGAAACGAATACTTTAGTGAGACAAATAAAAAGGAAGCACTGACAGAGTTTCTCAAAACAGAAGGAACACGACTTCTACGGAACACAAAAAGAAGCATGGAGAATGATCAGAGGGCAAAGAAAGGAGATGAACGAATTAATAAAAGCGAAACACATTCAGAAGGAAACATGGGCAGACTGCTTCCGATATCTATTTGCTAAAGGCGATGATAATGAACCACCAACACCTGAAGTTACGACAAACGAAGAAATAAACATGGAGGAGGGAGAGGTAAAGGAAGCATTAAGAAAATTAAAAAATAAAAAAATCTCCAGGAGAGGACAGAATATCGAACGAACTCCTAAAATACGGAGGACAAGATCTAACTAAACAACTATTAAAACTACTACAAAAAATAATAGAACAAAACCAGAATACCACAAGAATGGAGATCCTAATACCTCTCTTGAAAAAAGGAGACAAATCGGACCCAGAGAATTACAGAGGAATTAACTTATTAAACACAACATTAAAATTAACAACCAAAGTGATAACAAACAAATTGAATGGAAAATGGAATTATACCATTAGCAGAAGAACGTTTTATGTCGGGTAGGTTTTATGTGAAGGTTTTATGTCGGGAAGGTCATACACTGACGCTATATTTATAATGAGGCAAGTTCAAGAGAAATCGTTGGAATACAACAAACCGGCATATTTATGTTTTGTGGACCTTAAGAAAGCATTTGACAGGGTCACATTAAAGCACGTTATTCATTTGTTATACTCGAGAGAGGTACCTCTAGGAATAATTAAAACGATCGAAAACATCTACCAGAACAACACAATAAAAGTAAAGGTGGAAGATGAACTAACTGACCCAATTGAAGCCGGCAATGGGATAAGACAGGGAGATTCCTTGAGTCCTTTATTGTTCAACCTGATCATGGACGAAATAATAAAAAAGTAAGAACTAAAAAAGGATACCCAGTGTGATAAAAACAACTTAAAATAATCTGATATGCAGATGATGCAATACTAAGCTCTCAAAGTGAAGATGCTTTACAACGTATGCTGCACCAATTTAACATAACCGCCAGAAAATTTAACATGTTAATTTCCTCAAAAAAGACAAAATGTATGGTTATAACAGCAGATCCAATAAGATGTAAATTGGAGCTGGAAAGTCAGCTAATAGAACAAGTGATGGAGTTTAAATACCTAGGCATCACACTATCTAGCTACGGAATGCTCGCAACAGAAGTGAAAGATCAAGTGAATAGAGCAAACAGAGCCGCAGGTTGTCTGAATGACACAATATGGAGAAATAAAAATATCGGAATAGTAATGAAAGGCAGAATTTACAAAACAGTCATCAGACCAATAATGACATACGGGCAGAAGCACGACCCGACACAGAGAGGACAAAAAGATTGCTCGAAACAGCGGAGATGCAAACCCTTCGAAAAATCGATGGAAAGACTCTATGGGACAGAGCTAGAAGTACAGGTATACGACGGAGATGCAAGGTGGATAACATTAATAACTGGGTAAGAAACAGAAGAATAGAATGGAATGACCACATAAGCCGAATGACAACAAATAGGGTAGTCAGGACAGCGAGAGACGGTTCCCCAATAGGAAGACGATCAGTGGGAAGACCGCGAAAACGATGGAACGACAACTTACTGGAAGCACACTGAAAAAACAGACAGAGTCATGTCTATACAAAAAGAAGAAGAAGAAGAAAAACTAAGATGGTATGGACAATATGGACATGTCAAAAGGATGCCCGAAGATCGACTTCCAAAACAAATCCTAACATGGCAGCCTCATATTAGAATAAAAAGACCTCGTATCGCCTTAGTTGGAGAGTAGGCATACATCGGGAAATGAGAGATAGAGAAAAAAAGGAAACCATTGTTCTAAAAACCCATGCACAAGTTTTCTACCACACCCGTTTCCAAACATTTTTCTGCAGTTTCACCACTCTATATTTGTAACAAGTTAGAATAAACCTCTGTAATAAGTAATAAATATTAATAATAAAGATAAACAGTAAAAAACCAAAGTGATGTCAATCCGAAAAAACCAAAATGTACTACCTCAACCTTGCACAATAAATGGGCACATTTTAGAACAGGTCGATAAATTTAAGTACTTGGGATGTTGGATCGAGAATAGAACAGGTAAATTGGAGGCTTTTGAAATGTGGATCTATCGGAGAATCCTCCAAATTTCATGGACATCGCATACTTCAAATGAAAAAGTGCTACATAGAATAGGCAAGGAACGAGAGAACTTTTCAACACAGTGAAACAGGGCCGGATTTAAGGGGGGCAGGCTGGGCAGCTGCCCGGGGCCCCCACAAAGCCTCAAACATAAGAGGTTCATTTAAACAGATCTTGGCAGGAGGTACAGGAACTCGACATCGACAATATATGTCAAGTATAAAATGAAGGAGCGTAGGAGTGACAATATAATACATTATTCATGTTTTTCATTTTCCACCGGGTGAATGTATTGCTTCGTTTGTAAATGCTTATCTAGTGTTCGTACACATTTTAACCACAGAGGATTTTGTGATTGGAAACATGCAGATAGTAGGCTTATGGATCACGAAATGTCTAAAGCACACGAAAGAATTGGGCGTATTGATACTGAAATAGCAAAACGGGCCGAAGCAATAAAGAATCGGAAAATACTCAAAAGACTAATTTTAGTGTTATAAAGACTAATTTTAGTGTTTTAAAGTTTATTTGTGAACGAGATTTAGCATTTCGCAGCGAAAATGAGTTGTTAAGTTCATCACAAAATGAAAATGATCAATTTTTGAATCACCATATTAATAAATATTCAAATCCTGGAAGCGGACATGTCAACTATCTTTAAATGAAATAGTTTTAAGGATTAAGAAGTCAAAATATTATTCAGTTCATACCAATCAATTAACTGTGATATTTCGTTACATAGGAGGTTTCACTCATGTTGAAAGGTTTACCATATTTTTGCCAAATCGCGGTCATAAAGCAGAAGATATATTTAATTCTCTAATGACATTTTTACAAGAACATGATATCGATTTGAAAAACTGCAGGAGACCGTCCTACGTTAATGCGTCAGTTATCAGTGGAAAATACAATGGTATTCAGGCTGAAGTTATAGAACAAAAAGGTACGTATCCATACGTGGGTGCTCCCTGCTCGGTGTAGCTGCTCAAATGGATACGGTATGCGCTCCCCTACATATAACCCGCAAATCGGTTGAATCAAAGAGGGTGAGCGCCGTGGGGCGAGCACCAACGTATCCAATATGTGGAGCTGCTACACCGAGCACGGAGCATCCACGTTTGGATACGTACCTTAATATCTTGGAGTTGTGGATTCCTTGTGTCGCCCACTCTCTAAATTTAGTTTAAAAAGCTGCAACTGAGTGTTATCATGTATTAGCATAGCACAAGCATTCTTTAATTTCTTAGAAGACATTTTCACATTCACATTTTCTATGCAACTTGTTAACAGAATGTTAAAAAGCTGCGTCTTTAAGCGACAGCAACGCAGACCGTGCAAAAATATTATTGTTCCTAAAATAGCAAATACTACTTGATGGTCATGGAGGTGATGCCGCAAAAGAACTAGTTTCAAAGGTTATATTCAGATTAAAGGAGCATTATCCAAAATTTCGGAAAACTATGAGCAACGATTTAAAACTCGTAGCATTGCAAATTATGGTTTGTACCTATAATCGAATGTGTTTACTGGAAACAGAGAGGATATTAGGGAAGACAAACAGCACAAATCGTATTCTTCAAGATCCAAATATTGACCTTAATTCAGGAGTGGCAGCACTTAGATCACTTAAATAAATTATAGTCAAGAAGTGACAATTTCGAAAGATATAAGAACATCAGAGAAGTTTAGAATTCAAAATTTTATCGCTATAGTAGATCACTCCATTACCTCTTTAACTCAGAGGCTGTCTACATATGAATCCATTCATTCCAATTTTGGATTTTTAAATAATTTTGGAAAATTGGAAAATTTAACTCTCAATGAAATTGAAGCTCACTCACTAAAGCTTGCCAACATTTATAGCAATCATTTAGATGAAAACTTATGTGTCCACCTGGTACAGTTTGTAAGATTTTTCAATGCATTTAAAGAGGAAATCAACTAATCAAATATAAGCAAAGAACTTCAAATGTACGAACTGCTAAAAGAAAAGAATATGAATGATGCCTTTCCAAATGTTGAGGTGACACTTTGTTTATATTTAGTTCTGATGCTAACTAACTGCAGTGGATAGAGATCATTCTCAAAATTTAAGTTAATTAAAAATCGACTTCGGTCTATGATGGGCCAAGAGTGTTTGAATCATCTCTCTATAATGAGCATTGGGCACGATGTCTTAATGCAACTAGATATGTCCCACATAATTAAGAAATTTTCAATTAAAATAGGTATCTCGAAAACTTCCTGGACTTTAACCATACATCTTACTATTATTTTTAATATTTTACTGTAACAAGTTACAGCTCTTGTACTTTTTATAATTTAAAAATATATTTATAAAAGTAGACCAACATTTTTTTAATGGTAGGAGGTAGGGCCCCCACACCAATTCTGCCCAGGGGCCCCCACTGCCTTAATCCGGCTCTGCAGTGAAAGTTAGAAAAACACCATACCCACGCCACGTACTGAGAAATAATAAGTACCAATATGCTCAACTAACAGTGAAAGGAAAGATCGAGGGAAAGAGAGACTAGGAAGAGAGATCGAGACTAAGAAGGAAAAGACTGTCGTGGCTAAGAAACATCCAACTATAGTCAGAGCTAAATTTTGAACAGCTGAAGATAAAGAAGAGTTTGCAATTATACTGGCCAACCTCCATTGGGGAGATGGCACTTTAAAAAGAAGAATAAGTAATAACTTCAATAAATACGAATAGTATGTTTTAAATCACTCACTATGGCTTAATTAACAAATAATGAAATTGATTTTTCTCACAAACTAGTATTAGTTTGTATACAGAGCAGAGTTAATATAATAATATTTTTGATACTTTAGTTTAGGACCTTTAGCTAAGTACATAGAGTTCAAAATTTTGAGAATATTTCTGAACGAACATAATTCCTATTTACCATTTATTCATTATTCATATAACAGTTTAAGATAGTGTATAGTTAGTAACGCAAAATCACTAAAAATATACTGACCTATAGATAAAGCAATGACAGGTTTATCTGGATTTGGCTGCAAATCTAAATTATCAACAATTTCCCTTATGAAATTTCTGGTGTTCTTTGCAGCAGAAGAAGCTTCAACCCTCCAAATATCTACCTTGGGATCTTCTATAATGCTTCTACTTGCTCTTTTCTCTAATTCACGGTCGAACATGCTCACACAAGAATTTCAAAAACCAATGGCTCGCCACTTTTGATATGAAAAATGAACTCAACAAATGTATGTCTTTATCAAGGGTTAAGTGATATCTGACGTTCTTCGGAGTGTTTCTTAACTATTTAAGACGTTTTATTATGTTTATCTTTGATGCTGATACGCAAATCAATGTTTAGTTTTGCGGAAATTACACACTGATTTGCGTTTTGGAAACTACGGACATCATGCAGAATTACTTGCCTTTGATACCTGCAGTCTTTTGCTTGATTATGGATTACTTTTAATATCTGGACCAGAATCTTCTCTTATAGCGCAATTTTTTTTTAAATTGTGTATACAGTATTCGGCAAAAACAGTACTGAAATGAATATTGAAATATTTATGATTATTTATATTTAGTAGGTATACATGATACAGCCTTGCAAACATTATTCACGACCACCTTCCCGATACAATAGATGTTAAAAATGCCCTCTGGTACGGAAAAAATCTTTAATTCTAGTCCGAAATTTCAGACGGTAGATCGGTCTGCCCCCTTCAGCATTCCCCATGTACGAATCAGGTAGCGTTAGGTCTGGTGAGTGGCAATATCCCCAAATGATCGAGCAGTATTCGAAGAAACTCCCTGGCCGTGTAACAAGTTATCCCTCCTGCTGAAACCATTATTAATTTTAAGATTGGACCGTTTTCGTGACCTTTTCCGTATGACCGAAAATAGTGCTCCACGATAAACAATTTTTCTGCAAAACTGAGAACCATCTTGAAGCACCGAACATTTGAGGCATACGCATTTCAGCACTATTTATTTTGCCGCATACTGTATAATATATAAAAAAAGAGTGTGTGTACGCATGTAATAAGTTTACTTCTATTATTATGATTTCAATGAAGTACATATATTTTAAACATTATTTTTAATTGTATTTTTATCTAAATATTAAACTAATTTTAATACTTAAAATAATACCAAAAATTAAAAATAACGTTAATACGTAATTTTTTATAAACTGTAGCCTCCCCGCAATTACTTTTCCCTTGATGAATCATAGAAAATCAAAAAAATGTCAAATTTTCTACATAAATTTTTAATTTTCTTTTCATCATATTTTAATACTAATTATCCTATTCCCAACGAAGACAAATCCAAAGACTCAAAAATTATAATAAATATAGTTACTAAAACACCAATATATTTTTTTCGCACTTATTTGCATTGATACATACGTAAAATGAAAGATTTAGCACCTAACTTCATACTGTCGGTATGCGCGTACTTCATACTGTCTGTTTTCTAAAAAATCACTCTCAACATTTTACCAATCGCGCCTAAAGAAGTATAACTTCAAAAATTAAAAGGGAAAATCCCAGTAGTTGACTGTATACCATAGTTTAAAAAAAAACTTACAAGGAAGTAAAAAACTTGAGTGTATGATGATATAATTTATTTAAAAATTTCAAAATTCATCCAAATGGATTACAATTCTTCAGAACGTTTTCAGTGAAACATTCCAATTGTAGTTGAAACTAGCTCAATCCTTCAAATCAAGTCCTAAAAAAAGCTCTTGGATTTGACTTGATAACTGGAACAATAAAACAGCTCCCAAAAAATCACTTGAAGAATACAGGGGAAAAACAAGGAATGTCACTTTTTTATGAATTTTGGCTTTTCTCGCCATGTGGTAGCAAAAACTAAGTACTCCGGTCAACTTACGCATCCGAGGCTACAAAAATTACCATCAAGCTGAAAATTGGCAGGATTGTTAAAAATACCATCATAAATGAAATCTAAAAAGTCCTCATAAATCCGACCCCTGCTAAAAATTTTACGCGGGGTCAAAGGTCACCAAATATGGTTTTTAGCGATTTTCAACGAAACGGTAAGTTTTATGGTAAAATTAGTGCTAACAAAAAATGTAGATTAGATAATTAGCTGTAAAAAATGCCTTATTACTTTCTTTCCTGGGAGCCACCGTTTTTGAGATATAACGATTCAAAAAGTGGTAATCGTCATAATATGCGCACACGTTTCCACACCACCTTTGGGGTAGTGTACTTAGCGCGTTTTTTAACGTGGTTTCCCCAGTAGGCCTATTCCACGGATCTGTTATGATTCTGTTTAATTTAAAGCTATTTAATAATTGATATTGGCAAGGGTTAAAAATGATTAAACTTTATATAAAGCGGTATAAATTAAAAAAAAAAAGGGAAATTTATCAAACTGGTTCATAATTTTCTAATACTTCTGCTTCCCTTGTTCTTCTTCTCATTGTTCTTCTTCCTCTTCTTCATCTTCTAGTTCTTCTTCTTCTTCTTCTTGTTCTTCTTCTTCTTCTTCTTCTTGTTCATCCTGGGTGCAAGTAAATTGTCCCAATAATGACACATCGCATAGCTCCTCTATAGAATCAAATGAATCCTCAATTGTTGGTGATTCAACATTGGAGCACGACCGGTTTTGACAATTGGTGCATGCTACCGAACAAAACAGTCCAACTTTTTTGCAACCACATTTAGCGCTACATCCCTTTTTACAGTTGCAAAAAATTTTGTTCAGGAGTTTTTCCGGCGCAGGGGGGAGTAAAGTTTGAATTGGTTCTAATGAACTGTCGACTAATTTCCATCCCCAGTCTTTTGGATCTAGCTGATAACCAAGCCACACTTGAACCACATAAGTATTTATTAGTACTTAGCAATAAACATTTTGCCTAGAAAGTTGTCTTTCATTATTATGTTCAAACCATTCTGGGAAGATTAGCTGACGAACGTGTTTATTCCGACAAAACCCATCTTTGCAAATTGAACTAAGGCGCATAAATAAAAAGAAATATTATTAGTTAATACTTTGTCATTTGTTGTATTTTGTTGGGTATTTTTGTTGGGATTAAGCCGTAAAATTCAAATAATTCTTATTATTTTCGCGTTACATTCAATTTTAAAGATTTTTTTGTTGGCACTGTAATATAATACAGCTTATGAATTGCATCCCTCGGTAGACCGCAAGCTGTATAGTAGAAACATTATCATATTTATAATATTATATTATTATGTGTAATATAAGTTAAGTTGACCGTAGAATATTATGGTTACTTGTATTACAGCTTCAGTGATGTATATACCTGGTGTACTAATACATATTTATATTATGACGATTAGAAGTCTTTCAACTCTTTGAATCGTTGTATCTCAAAAACAGTGCCTCTTAGGAAAAAAACTATTAAGATATTTTTTATAGATAATTATCTAATCTACATTTTTTGTTAGAGCTAATTTTACGATAAAACTTACCGTTCCGCTGAAAATCGCTAAAAACCATATTTGGTGACCTTTGACCCCGCGTAAATTTTTTAGCAGGGGTCGGAATTATGAGGACTTTTTAGATTTCATTTATGATGGTATTTTGAACAATCCTGCCAATTTTCAGCTTGATGGTAATTATTGTAGCCTCAGTCCTATTTTTGAGTCTAAGTAGACCGGTCTATAAGGAATATCGACTAGCCTATCGATTTAGGCCAATAACCAGAAAGGTCAGTCTATATAAATTTTAAGAATTTACATCCAGACGAAGAACGAAGATTGTCCACAGGCTACCGAACAAAAACAAGGAATGTCGGCAGTTTTTTGGTGCATTATTAAATTAATAAATTAATATACCTAGATTAATAATATTATATTAATACTATAGAATAAGAATTGCTAGAATTCCGCTAAGAATCTCCTAAGTAGTTTTTAGATATCATAAGAATTAAACCTTTATTGGTGTTTATCTCAATATGTATAAAATGTGACATTCCTTGTTTTCCCCTGTACTCTTCATCGTAAAGTTACCGCACCTACATCATTAATGCGGTAATTAGATTAAAATATATATTCCTTTACAATGGAAGGAAGTGGAAATTATCATGGTCCCGAAACCAAATAAATCTCCACATAATGTTTCCTCTTACAGATTACAGATCAATATGCCTACTTACTACCTATTTTGTCAAAACTATTCGAGAAATTATTTCTTATAACTATTCCTCCCCGTTTAGTCAGGCCATGCTCTTCAGATGAAGGTGAAATGCAATTTTGACGAACTTTGCGAAGCTGAGTGTTTTCAAAATCCGGAAAGTATCTTCAAAGTGAACATCTTTTATCGAGTATTGAACATCATTATTAATCAACTGAAATCCCGTTTTCTTCCAATGAATGCAATTATTTCCTATTTTAGTGTTTTGCAACCTAGTCTAGTCGCAACATAGGAGGTCCCGTGGGCACTTTTAGCTCGCCGCGATTTGATGGTGGTATTATAGGTTTTTTGGGTCGCTGAATCCAATGGAAGTGGTCTGGAAGCCCAAATTAGGTGTTTTCAAGAATTATTAGAAGCCCTGTAAATAAATTGATAGTGTTAAGGTCTTTTCTGGTGTATTTTTGGTCGCTGAATCGAATGCGACTAGTCGCGATTACTCAAAATGTGTTCTTATTTTGTTAATAACAAAATAATTGTTTATTCGCCGAAAAGCTCGAAATGCGCTATTTGCAGCAAGTTTGTAGTCTTTTTCATAGTATTTTATACGCTAAATCGATTGCTACTAGTCGTGATAGCTTAAACCACGTTCTGACTTTTATTTGTTATTAATAAATTATTAATATTTTAATATTTTATTTGTTATTAATAAATTATTGCAAAAATAACGGTTTATAGTACGTTCACTCACGGTTTCTGCTTTAAATTTTAAAAAACCACTTGGATTGACATAAAATTTAGCATACACGTAGCTAACATGTCAAACAAAACAAGTGATATTGTGCCAATGTCTGCTTTTACCCTGGGGTGAGTTTCACCCCTTTTCGGGGGTAAAGAAAGAAACCTTTAAAGTAAGTCCGGAAGTGGATAAACTGATTAATTCTAAGCAACTTTTGTTCTATACAGTTTTTTCACTAAGTCAATACTTTTCGAAATATTTGGTTTTTTTGTTGAAAAATGAACATATTCACTCGCAAATAACTCGAAAAGTATTGACTTAAGTATTGACTTAGTGAAAAAACTGTATAGAAAAAAGTTACTCAGAATTAATCATTTTATCCAATTCCGGATTTATTTTAAAGGTTTCTTTTTTCACCCCCGAAACGGAGTGAAACTCACCCCCAGGGTAAAAGTACACATCGGCACAATATCACTTGTTTTGTTTGACATGTTAGCTACGTGCGCATGCCAAATTTCATGTCATTCTAAGTGGTTTTTTAAAATTTAGAGCAAAAACCGTGAGTAAACTTACTATAAACCGTTATTTTTGCAATAATTTATTAATAACAAAGTCGGAACGTGGTTTAAGCTATCACGATTAGTAACAATCGATTTAACGTAAAAAAATACTTAGTCTGGGCTGATTATCGGAGAATAGGCCATATTTGGGAAAAGTTATTTACCAGAAATTTTATTGCTGGAATCGAATCTTATGATTGTATATATTAATAATATAGATATGCAAAGTCCGCAGATAGTGTGCTACTTTTTTTATAAACAAAATGGCGCCCGAAAATCGTATTTTTTTCAATTTTTGCTCTATAACTCCAAAGATTTTAACTTTAGACCAAAAACACCCAAATAAAAATTCACCTCAATTAAATTCTGCATAGAGACGTGTTTTTTCGATTTACTTCGACGAAAACTTTCCCCGGAAAAAGCGGGTTTTTCCAACAAAATCTTTAATTTTCAACTAAACTTTTAGATAAGTTGTTGTTAATCAATAATTAAATAACTTGGTAACGTAAAAGCCCTTTCCGTATATATAATAATTCCAGAAGCCGATGGAAATTGAATGAACAGTTTAGCAACAATTGAAATGTTAATTAAAAATTTATGGTCGCTATAATAACGACAATAATTATGACGCATAAGAATAACTATGATTTTTTCATAAAAAGACACTATACCTATCTAATGTACTTTACAGAATTAAAATTGGACTATTTAAGCGGCCTCAGGAATATTTTAAAATTATAAACAATTTTTTGGCTTATAATCAAATAGAATATCTCGGGAAATATTAAACTAAATTAAATTGTGAAAACGGTATTCGAAAGACAGCGGCAGGACGCTTCTTTTAAAAGAAAAACGTTTAATTATGAGGAGTGGTTCCTGAGATACAACCGGTCAAAATTGACCGGAATTTACGGCAAAGATATAAACAATAGGATCATAATTTCCAAACCATCACCTTTTTATTTTTGTCTTCTTTCTCCACACCAATTTTCATATCTTTAAAATCCTCATAACATATATTATTATAATAAAAACTATCGATAATACGTGTGAAAATTGCCAAAAATAGCAAAATTCCAATCAAAAATTAGGTTGGAGAAAATGTAACCCCTTAAAGTTCAAAATCGGTATACGTTAAAAAAAATGCATTTCTCGGCTTCCCATGGAGCAATTTCCTTCATTCTTTTTTTGTTCCCAAGTAACTCGAGTAGAGCCATCGAACTAACGCATTACTAAATGTCAAACTTGCTTTTGTTTTGTTATAATAAATTTATTTATTTATTATAACACAATATTTTAATTTGTTTAAATAAAAATTTTTTAAATAATTATACAGCTTTCAAATACAAGTTTATCTAAAAAAAAGCCTACAACTGGAAAAAATATGTAATTTTCTGTTCTTATAAATAAATTAATCTATTATAACAAAACAAAAGCAAGTTTGACATTTAATAATGCATTAGTTCGATGGATCTACTCGAGTTATTAGGAAACAAAAAAAAATGAAGGAAATTGCTCCATGGGAAGCCGAGAAAATGCATTTTGTTAACGTATACCGATTTTGAACTTTGAGGGTTACATTTTCTCCAACCTAATTTTTCATTGGAATTTTGCTATTTTTGGCAATTTTCACACGTATTATCGATAGTTTTTATTATAATAATATATGTTATGAGGATTTCAAAGATATGAAAATTGGTGTGGAGAAAGAGGACAAAAATAAAAAGGTGATGGTTTGAAAATTATGATCCTATTGTTTATATCTTTGCCGTAAATTCCGGTCAATTTTGACCGGTTGTATCTCAGGAACCACTCGTCATAATTAAACGTTTTTTCTTTTAAAAGAAGCGTCCTGTCGCTGCCTTTCGAATACCGTTTTCACAATTTAATTTAGTTTAATATTTTTCGAGATCTTCTATCTGTTTATAAACCAAAAAATTGTTTATAATTTTAAAATATTCCTGAGGCCGCTTAAATAGTTCAATTTCAATTCTGTACAGTACATTAGATAGGTATAGTGTCTTTTTATGAAAAAATCATAGTTATTCTTATGCATCATAATTATTGTCGTTATTATAGCGACCGTAAAGTTTTAATTAACATTTTAATTGTTGCTAAACTGTTCATTCAATTTCCATAGACTTCTGGAATTATAATATATACGGAAAGGACTTTTACGTTACCAAGTTATTTAATTATTGATTAACAACTACTTATCTAAAAGTTTAGTTGAAAATTAAAGATTTTGTTGGAAAAACCCGCTTTTTCCGGGGAAAGTTTTCGTCGAAGTAAATCGGAAAAAACACAGCTCTATGCAGAATTTAATTGCGGTGAATTTTTATTTGGGTGTTTTTGGTCTAAAGTTAAAATCTTTGGAGTTATAGAGCAAAAATTGAAAAAAACACGATTTTCGGGCGCCATTTTGTTTATAAAAAAAGTAGCACACTATCTGCGGACTTTGCAAATCTATATTATTAATACATACAATAATAAGATTCGATTCCAGCAATAAAATTGCTGGTAAATAACTTTTCCTTGTATTTTGCTAATTAGCCCAGAGTAACTATGAAAATGACTACAAACTTGCTGTAGATAACGCATTTCGAGCTTTTCGGCGAATAAACAATTATTTTCTTACAAATTGAAGAGTCTCGGATGCAGAATCCACCAATCTAATAAAAATTAAAATGGTAAATAGTAATGTAAACCTGAGACTTTTCGCGTTGAAAGTTCTTACTGGTACATCCTTAATCTGCGACTTTTTCAATTAATAAGACAGCAGACGACGAATATAGAAAACGAAAGGGAAACGATCACATTCCGCCTTCATTCGTCTCGGAAAAGGACAGCAGAGGAACTTTCAGTACTCAAACCGAGTAAAGGAAATAAAATAATAAATGATGGTTTTGCTTGTTTTCGATTCAGAGGTTTGCACACCCGCTAGACAGGCTGTTTCTACCATTTCAGGCGTCATCCGTAGCTTTTGTTAGCGTGCACACCTCTGAATCGAAAAATAGCTCCACCATCATTTTAAAGGGAATCTGAAAAATAATTCAAATTTCCCATTAGACGCGATACAGCGACATCTCATAACAAATTGCAGAGTCTCAGATGCAGAATCCACCAATCTTTTTAGATTGTTTATTTTTAATTTTTAGATTATTTTTCAGATTCCCTTTAAAATGATGGTAGAGCTATTTTCGATTCAGAGGTGTGCAAGCTAACAAAAGCTACTGATGACGCCTGAAATGGTAGAAACAGCCTGTCTAGCGGGTGTGCAACCTTCTGAATCGAAAACAAGCAAAACCATCATTTATTATTTTATTTCCTTTACTCGGTTTGAGTACTGAATGTTCCTCTGCTGTCCTTTTCCGAGACGAATGAAGGCGGAATGTGATCGTTTCCCTTTCGTTTTCTATATTCGTCGTCTGCTGTCTTATTAATTGAAAAAGTCGCAGATTAAGGATGTACCAGTAAGAACTTTCAACGCGAAAAGTCTCAGGTTTAAATTACTATTTACCATTTTAATTTTTATTAGATTGGTGGATTCTGCATCTGAGACTTTTCAATTTGTTATGAGATGTCGCTGTATCGCGTCTAATGGGAAATTTGAATTATTTTTCAGATTCCCTTTAAAATGGTGGAGCTATTTTTCGATTCAGAGGTGTGCATGCTAACAAAAGCTACTGATGGCGTCTGAAATGGTAGAAACAGCCTGTCTAGCGGGTGTGCAACCCTCTGAATCGAAAACAAGCAAAACCATCATTTATTATTAAATTATTTTCTTATTAACAAAATAATACCACATTTTGAGTAATAGCGACTAGTCGCATTCGATTCAGCGACCAAAAATACACCATAGAAGACCTTAACACTATCAATTTATTTACAGGGCTGCTAATAATTCTTGAAAAACACCTAAGTTTACCATAATTTGTTATTAACAATTAAACGCACCACATTTGGGCTTCCAGACCTCTTCGATTGGATTCAGCGACCCAAAAAACTCATAATACCACCATCAAATCGCAGCGAACTAAAAGTGCCCACGGGACCCCCTATGTTGCAACTAGACTAACCTGTTCTATTAAATATAAAGTTTGAATTAAATTAAAATAAAGTTAAAATTAAATAGTGTGCGATAAAATATCTAAAAAAAGACATCTGAATCATTTTCTAGATAAATTCTCAGTGTTCGGACCACCTTCAGAGATAAAATATAAAGTCAACAAGTAATGGGTCCTCTTCTGTTCCTTATCTTTATAAATGACATCACTAATTTAAAAATCAATGGGAAAATTTTTCTTTTTGCTGATGATACCAGCTTGGAGCAACTCAACTATTGCATCTCTTCATGATACTATAACTTCGGATCTACTGACGATAAAGACCTGGTCTGACTCTAATTTACTCTCTTTTAACATAGATAAAACAGTAGCATTATCCTATAAAGGAGCTCTTCAACCTTTGCCTCTTAATAACAATTCTGTATGTTTTATTTTATATTTGGCTTTATTTCTTTTCCCTATTTTATCCCGATTAGGATCAACTAAGAGATACTGAACCCACGAGAGAAGATAAGTATAACGTAAGATAATTTAGACATTTTCTTGATATTATAAAAAGGCACCCTTAGATTTTTTTTATGCATAATTATGTATGATTTGCAACAATTAAATAATTAATCAAATAAATAATAATTAATATAAAACTAATAAGAAGCAGATCATAACAATATTTGTTCTCGTCTTGCTAAGGCTCGTCGAATAATATATCGCTTGTACTATTCCGGCGACTTTAAAACAGTACTTCCGGTTGCATTGCTAAAACCGGAAGTCCTCGGTCAAATTTCTCAAATTTAGTACCATCCTTGTGTTATAAGCTTTCATTCGACACCTCATTTGTCATTCTTCCTGGTATAATGACGGAGGAGTTGTGTTTATGGACGGACGGGCGGACCGACGGACGTGAATAATTCAACGTTTTCACATTTTTTCAAAATTGGGTGAAAACAAAATGTAAATTATAAAATATATTTTCAGATTATTATCAGGTCTCTATAATATTACTTAACCATTTACAAAAATATACAAGAATGTTCAAAATATTTCGATAAAAACTGGCTTATCGAAAAAGTATTAAGAGACAAAAAAGTTTAAAAAAACACCGTGTTTATCACTTTTTTTATGTGCACATTTGTACTAAGGTCAGTTACGTTCAATCAAACTATTTTTAGTCCCAGAATATGTGGTTTAATTTATTACCTGCTTTTTTGTTACACCCTGTAGATATGTAACAGTTATGTTTTGAAAATTAGATATTTAACTAAAATAGAGACAATATTATCATTACCATGATTAATTATTTATATGGGAAATAAGCCACAATTAAAATGAAAAAAATATGTAAATAATTAATCATAAAAATGCCACAAGGAAATAGCTTCAGAACAACATTATCATTACCGATGGGTAACTATCTCAGTGATTTAATAAAATTAGATTACAAGGTGACGATTTTTCTAGGGGCCCCATCCAATGAATTTGCCACCTCCTCAAATGGCATGGTTACAACTGGTGGTGCATAAACGCAAATTCTATATAAAAAATTTTCCATTTTTTTTTTCATTTTTGTTTTAATTACACAAATTTATTGGCAAAAACACGTTTTTGAAAATATTTTTTCCATTATACATAGTCCATGTCGTGAAACCGCTCCCGTATGAAAAAAATTTCTGAGTCAGTTTCTTTGCGGATTCCTGTTTAAAAATGTCTCCTTTAAACAAATCTGAAGCTCGCCGGGCGAAATTTGTGAGCAGATATTATTTAAACAGAAATTGTTTTAAACAAATTCGAAAGTTCAAATTTTTTGCTCAGGAAAATATTTTTTTAGGTTTTGTAGGTCGTTTTAAATTGTCAAGATATTCTTTAAACATAAATTGTTTTAAACAAAT
The DNA here is from genome assembly GCF_917563875.1 of Diabrotica virgifera virgifera. Classification (NCBI taxonomy): domain Eukaryota; kingdom Metazoa; phylum Arthropoda; class Insecta; order Coleoptera; family Chrysomelidae; genus Diabrotica; species Diabrotica virgifera. Next base: position 197,721,160 of record NC_065448.1, on the reverse strand, counting down.
TCAAAAGTTCACATTTTTTGCTCCGAAAATTTTTTTATGTTTTGTTGGTCATTTTAAATAAAAAAATGTATTGTCATTTTTCTCAAAAGTTTGATAGTTTTCGGGTTATAAGCGATTTAAAATATGAAAACTTATATATGAATTATTATTTTTGATGTTGCCAAGTGCCTAAATTGAAGTTTAAACAATCAATTTCAAGATTCTGATGAGTGTCTCATTTCAATTTAGACTTTTTTAATTGTTAATTATGCGCGTCAACTCGACTTTTCAGTATGCGTCTATAATATATGGTGCGTATTATATTATATATGGTGCGTCTCTGTCGCACTTATCCATATAGCGTTGATTGATAAATTATAGAGGGGTATATTTATCAGTATTTATAAATCAATGCATATAGTCTGTGCAGATTATCGGAGAATAGGCCATTTTTGGGAAAAGTTATTTACCAGCAATTTTATTGCCGGAATCGAGTCTTATGATTCTATATACTAATAATATAGATATGCAAAGTCCGCAGATAGTGTGCTACTTTTTTTATAAACAAAATGGCGCCCCCAAATCGTGTTTTTTTTTCAAGTTTTGCTCCATAACTTCAAGGATTTTAACTTTACACCAAAAACACCGAAATAATAATTCACCGTAATTAAATTCTGCATAGAGACGTGTTTTTCCCGGTTTCCATCCATCCATCCAATGGCACTACAGCCCAAATCGAGCTTTGGCCTCCTTCAATAAGCTTCTCCAATCATTTCGATGTACCGCTGTTCTTTTCCATGAACGCGTTCCCAGGAAGTTCCTGGCATCTTCATCGACTTCGTCTTCCCATCTCTTTTTAGGTCTTCCAACAGGTCTTCTTCCCTGCATTCTTGCATTCAGCAATTTTCTGGGGATTCTATTCTCATGCATGCGGACCACGTGCCCTGCCCACCGTAATCTCTGCAGTTTAGTGTGTTGTGCTAGAGTTGGTTCGCTATATTGCTCGTATATTTCTCTATTATACCTAATTCGCCAGTTGTTATTTTCACTTATTGGGCCCAGTATCCTACGTAATACTTTTCTTTCAAACACATCTAATGCATTGGCAGATTTCTGTGTCACCACCCATGTTTCGCAGCCATAACTTACTATGGGCCTGATTATTGTTTTATATACCCGGAGTTTTGTTTTCCGGTCTACGTCTCGCGATTTGAATATGTGGCCCATCGCGAAATAGGCTTTATTTTCCAGCACAAGCCCTCTATTTATTTCCGGTTCTTCTTCATTGCTTGCAACCAGATCCATTCCTAGGTACGTTAATCTATTCACATGTTCTATATCGTCAATAAAGTGTTGTTGCGCCGGTCTATTTGATCTGGTTTGTATGAGTAGTTTTGTTGTATTTGTGTTTATTGCTAGCCCTACTGCTTCTGCACTCTGTTTCAACTCAACGTAGGTTTATTCCGCTGCATTCATTGTTCTGCTCATTATGTTTATATCATCCGCGTATGCTGCTAATTGGGTAGATTTGTTTGTATGTTATTTTCGCTTACCGTCAACCGTCTAATTGGATCTACGAAAAAAGGTCGCGAACAATTGGTCGAGCGAAAAAATGTCGCGCACATTTGAGCGCGTATCAAAAGGTCGCCGGCGAAAAAACAGCGCCGACGAAATAAGGTCGCGTGCAATTGATCGCGCGAAAAAAGATCGCGTCAGAAAATATGTTTTCATTTGCATACTTTAACTTTCCTTCACACTTAATCCAGGCTTAGGTCAGATTTAGATGATGCAATAGAACTAAAGGATTGCTGTTAAATAATGACCCAAACAGTTAAATATTTTCTTATAAGGCTACGGCTCCACGGGCTGGAAATTGACGCTAGCAGTAGCCGCAAAACGAACTTAAGGTTCCGCAGAACGGAATAGGAATAGCCGAACTGTACCGACTACAGGACTTGTGCGTAGTCGGTACAGTTCGGCTATTCCTATTCCGTCCTGCGGAACCTTAAGTTCGTTTTGCGGCTACTGCTAGCGTCAATTTCCAGCCCGTGGAGCCGTAGCCTTAGTCATTTTAACCTATTGGTAAAAAATATTTCGTCAACCCAATATTGACTTCTAAATGACTTTAGTTTTATTTTCCACTTTAAATAATAGGAAAATAATTGGAAGTAAATAATCCTATTTGAAATTGATCATGTAAAATGTTCGACCAATTTAATGGTCGAATTAAGGTAATTTTAACTGTAAATGTTGTAGGGAAAGTACCTAGAGGTATTATTTCACGACTTGGCAGTGTCGCAAAATTTACCCTTGGTTATTTAAGAGTAAGTTTTAATATAAGCTTAATATATTTTACAGGGTATATACTACATATAGATAGGGTAGGTTAAGGGCTACCATCTTTATTAAAATAAAATTTCCCAAATAAAATAATGATATTGTGGTTAAAAATTATATAACAGGCACAATTTCATTAATACATTGTCACTGGTGAGTACTTATTGAAGATATCATAGTTAAAGAATACATTTATATTAATAACAGATTTGCATACTTTAACTTTCCTTCACACTTTATCCAGGCTTAGGACTGGCAGTTAGTAACTGGCGTGTTTAAAAGTTTTTTTAATTTTAATTTTTTTATTTTTTTCTAATTTTTTTTTTTTTTTATTTTTATTTTTTTGTTTTTTTAATTTTTATTTTTTTTTGTTTTTTTAAAATTTTTTTTTAATTGTTTTTTAGTTTTTTATACTTGCAGTTGAAAATTTTGGGCAATTCCTCTTAAATATTCTAGATTTGGCCGGTTCCCGTATTGCAAACAAATAGTTTTTATTCGCCGCGCTGTATCTTTATAAATTTTTTTTGAGGTTGTTGGTTTCCAGCTATGTATTGCTCCACTTTTAATCGATTTAAACTCTCTTCTTTCTTTAGCCCCGTAATAAACTTCCATAGATTTGGGTGTGCTGCATTTAATATCGAGGAGAAGCTGTTGTGCCAACCTTCGACAGCATTATTAGTACGCGGTAGATCTTCCTCTATAAATTCGAAGCAATTCCAAAGATTCCTTGGAAACATTGGCGGTCTTCTTTGTTGTCGTCGATCCAATCTGCCTATCCATACATCCTCAAAGTAGTTTATTAAAGGTGTTAGTAAATTTTCATTTTGAGTGTAAAACTCGCTGTCCAGTAGCTCTCCGAATGTTGCAACAACATCTACTTCAGGTACGAAGGCTAAGGCTGCCAATTGTCGCAGATGTAGAGCAAAATTCGCGTCTTCTGTATAAACTTGTTGCAGTCCTGTACCTTGCATGTTTCTCCACAAACATTGTGTGAAATGAAAGAAACATCCACGGATTCTGACTTCAGGAAACTCTTGTTGTAAAGCATTAATTGCTGCTTTTTCATAATCCACCATTATTGTTGTAGGACGTAAACCTGGTCGTAACGTTTTTAATTCATGGAAGAGTCGAGTGTATGTTGCCTGAGTTTTATTAGGAAGTAGAGCAAAAACAGTTGGAATAACGTTGCTATACTGTACGCCATGTATTGTATACAGCTGACCAAACAATAGAGGAGTACATGTGAATGTTCCATCGGCATACCAGTGTTCACAGCTCGCCATCAAAGTTAAATTTCTTTCAGTGGAAAATATTAAAATTCTCTGTTCGTTTGGACCACTGTCAAATAAAAGAAACGGTTCGCCGTTATTGTTTCTGGTGTATTCTTCCGGAATAATAAGCTCTGTTAAGCTTCTTGGATTTGCCGGAATAGCTTCCACTCTTTGGCGTGTGTTCTGAATAGTTCGCTTTAGGGATGAAATAGAAGGTAGCTGCCCAGTTGCACCCACAGACACTTCTTGTGAAACGGTAGCTATGATTCCTTGTGTTGTTAGTTCAACTTGATGAGCCAGTTCTTTCATTCTGTTACAAGCCTTTTTTGCTTCTAATATTGACGCATCGGCAACGTGGTTGTGACTTGTACTTTTCACTACTTCATCTCCCACTGTGTGAACTCTCCCGGTACATTTATGCTTATTGTACTGAGCGCACTTCCAAATTGTCTTTTGATCAATCGTTTTTTCCTTTCTATGGATATATCCATTATACACCAACATATTGGCACCTTTTTGACTCTTTACGTAAGTTAAGACCATCTTGACAAATCGACAAGCTAATGAATAATGAGATATACGATATTTTTCCCATCTTCTTATACATCCAAAATACATTAAAAAGTAATAAAAGTACGTTTCACGAATATGGAATAATAATTACCACATTAGTGAATAACGCACAATTAGACAAAGAACTTTTGTACAATATTTATTTTAGCATTTCCAATAATGTCTTATCGTAATGACTTCATGGAATTCCTAATAAATACCTACACAATAAGGTGCCCTTATCTAAACTACTTATTCTTCACTAATCTGCATAACGACTTTCTACTAAGAACCAATTATGCTAATTACCGGTCTCTGAAAATACCAAAAATAGGTAAACTGGTACCTGGTATTCGTTTGTATGTAATATATACTGTAAATAGAACTATTATTACTGTACATTTTTAACGATATCCGATTAGGAAGAGCAAACACTTTTAAACACGCCAGTTTTTTGCTGACAGTCCTAAGCCTGTAAAAAGTGTGAAGGAAAGTACCTTTCTGAATTTAGATCCATATATTAAAATTATTCACGTAGAACAAAAAAAATACTTTCTTCATGTTAAAAATTGTTCAATTTTCAAGTATATTCACTTGAATAACCTGAAAATACCATATGAAATAATTTCCCATTCTCCTATATTTCCCATCTTCCTACACATCCAAAATACATTAAAAAGTATTTAGATATACGTTATTTTTCCCATCTTCTTACGCCCGGTTTCATAATCAACTTAAAGTGAACATTAACTAAAGTTCACTTTAACGTTGACATTTACCCATATGAATTGCATTGATAAAGGTACCAACTTAAAATTTAAAGTCCACTTTAACTGATTATGAAACCGAGCGTTATACATCCAAAATACATTAAAAAGTAATTAGATGGAATTCCAAGACTAATCGGCTCATAATGCATAAAGTTAAAGTATGCAAATAGAATTTCTTTAGAACCTTTTTGAAAACCAATTGAATGGTTTTAATAATGTAAAACATGACGCGATCTTTTTTCGCGCGATCAATTGCACGCGACCTTATTTCGTCGGCGCTGTTTTTTCGCCGGCGACCTTTTGATACGCGCTCAAATGTGCGCGACATTTTTTCGCTCGACCAATTGTTGGCGACCTTTTTTCGCGACACCCGTCTAATTACATGTTCAAGAACAAGATTAAAAAGCGTTGGAGCCAGTCCGTCGCCTTGTTTCAGTCCTTGCGTTATCGTAAACGCATCAGTGATCTGTCCTTGAATACATACTTGTGCTTCTGTTTCACTAGTCATATTAATTTTGATGGTATGCCAAATTTTTCCAATATATTAGGTAGAATTGTTCTATCTATTGAATCATAGGCTTGTTTGAAATCTACAAAGAGATTGTAAACGTCCATGTCATATTCCCATGCTTTGGCTAGTATTTGTTTAACTGTAAATAGTTGGTCAATGGTAGATCTATTTTGCCTAAACCCTGCTTGATATTCCCCGATGATTTTTTCCGTGAGAGGTTGAAGTCTTCGATTAAGGATGTTTGTGAATATTTTGTATCCCGAACAAAGTAAAGAGATGCCTCTATAATTCTGACACAACAGTTTGTCTCCTTTTTTATGAATAGGGCAGATTATACTTTTTTTCTATTGTTGGGGGATTTCTTCTTCTATCCATATCTCTCGTATTAGCTGATACAGTTTTTCCCGGTTTACTTTAACAAAAATTTTCCCCGGAAAATGCGGGTTTTTCCAACAAAATCTTTAATTTTCAACTAAAAGTTTAGATAAGTTTTTGTTTATCAATAATTAAATAACTTGGTAAAATAAAAGCTCTTTTCGTAAAGATTATAATTCCAGAAGCTGATGGAAATTGAATAAACAGTTTAGCAACAATTGAATTGTTAATTAAAAATTTACGGTCGCTATAATAGCCACAACAATTATGATACATAAGAATAACTATGATTTTTGTATAAAAAGAAACTGTACCTATCTAACGTACTTTACAGAATTGAAATTGGACTATTTAAGCGGCCTCGGGAATATTTTAAAATTATAAACAATTTTTTGGCTTATAAACAAATAGAATATCTCGGGAAATATTGAATTAAATTAAATCATGAAAACGGTAGGACAACAAGCGGCAGGACGCTACTTTTAAAAGAAAAAACGTTTAATTGTGATGAGTGGGTCCTGAGACACAACCGGTCAAAGTTGACCAGCATTTACGCCAAAGATATAAACAATAGGATCATAATTTTTAAACCATCACCTTTTTATTTTTGGCCTCTTTCTCTACACCAATTTTCATAACTTTAAAATACTGATAACATATTATAATAAAAACTGTCGATATTACGAGTGAAAATTGCCAAAAATAGAGAGATATCGCAAATGCATTTTTATCGCACGCTAATAGCGGAATACGCTATTTTGACATGTACGCAAGCGCAGAATGAATGTTACGCTAATACCGGATAGCGTGTCCCGCTATTTAGGTTGAAATAAGGGACGGTAATAACGTTAACGCTAATTTGACATTTGGGATGAAACATAAAAATAATGTATAGAATACAAATTTTATAAACTAAATACTGTGAATCATCTTATGTTGGGAAACACGTGCATTTTTATTTTGTCTACAATAGACTACTTTTTGTGGTTAGGATATTATTTATTCAGATATTTTATATTATTTTTATACTAACTATTTATATTTATTGTTGGTTAAATCATTAAAATTAAAATGCATGTCAACCAGCTCAATATCCAAATTCATTTTTCAATAAAAAACAATTACAGTATTCCTCAAAATTAATTTCTAGGTTACATTGTAATACCAAACGTCGGTTGTCATAATAACGTTAAGCCCCGCCCCAGAACATTTGCGATAACTCTCTTGTTGCCTGTGCTGAAATAGAACGTTATACGTTATTTACGTCTTGACACGATATTATCGTTTGCATTTGCGATATCTCTCTAATAGCAAAATTCCAATCAAAAATTAGGTTGGAGAAAATGTAATCTCAAAGTTCAAAATCGGTATACGTTAAAAAAATGCATTTTCTCGACTTCCCATGTAGCAATTTTCTTCATTCTTTTTTTGTTCCCAAGTAACTCGAGTAGAGCCATCTAACTTTAAATGGAAAACTTAACTTTTTTTAACAAAATCAATGGGAAAGTCCCCGTAGCTGGCTGTATACCATAGTTAAAAAACCATACAGAAGTAAAAACTTCTTTTGTATATTGGTATAAAAAGTTTTATTAAAAAACATAAAAGTCCTCCAAAAGGATTTGCAAAACGTTTTCAATCTGAATCAGATCATCCTCAGTGCCTAGAACGAAGTATTTCCACGTTAAAATGAATGCAAAAGGTTAAAATTGTGACTAGGTTAAAGAAAAATGTGGCAATACTTACGTTCTGCTTCGTAAAAGAAACTAGCAACTTTTTGAAAAAGGTTACATCGATATTAATGGTTTACATAATATTTAAGTGATATTTGTAGCGACTCCAAGTCGATGTTACAAGATGAAATGTGCTAGGAGTGCTCAAAGGGCAACATGGTTCCCTGCTCGTTAAGAACTTGTGGTTCTTGCCAGTTCTGTTGTGGTTCAGCAGTTGTGAACCACAAGTTCTTAACGAGCAGGGAACCATGTTGCCCTTTGAGCACTCCTAGCACATTTCATCTTGTAACATCGACTTGGAGTCGCTACAAATATCACTTAATTATTATGTAAACCATTAATATCGATGTAACCTTTTTCAAAAAGTTGCTAGTTTCTTTTACGAAGCAGAACGTAAGTATTGCCACATTTTTTTAACCTAGTCACAATTTTAACCTTTTGCATTCATTTTAACGTGGAAATACTTCGTTCTAGGCACTGAGGATGATCTGATTCAGATTGAAAACGTTTTGCAAATCCTTTTGGAGGACTTTTATGTTTTTTAATAAAACTTTTTATACCAATATACAAAAGAAGTTTTTACTTCTGTATGGTTTTTTAACTTTTTTTGTTTTAGAATTAGAACCTACTAGGTTTCCATAACGCTCGAGTAACTGCAAATTTAGCATACTTCCTCCCCTAACTATCATCAGAATCTTGAAATTAGTTGTTTAACCTTCAATTTAAGCATTTGGAAACTTCAAAAATAACAATTTACATAATATTAGTTTTCAAGCCTAGAAAATTCGCATTTTCGGATGTTTCAGATTCTAAATCGCATGTAACTCGAGAATTGTCAACTTTTGAAAAAAATTAAAAGAGATCTTTTTTTAATGGCTCATAAAACCCAAAAATATTTTTCTGAGTAAGAAAGGTGATTTTTTTAATTAAAAAAAAAATGTTTAAAAACAATTTCTGCCCAAAAATTTCGCCCGGCAACCTTCTGATTTGTTTACAGGAGGCATTTTTAAACAGGAATCCACAAAGAAACCTAATCAGAAAATTTTTCATACGACAGCGGCTCATAACATAGACTAATAATTAATTTTGGATAAGTAATATGACATAATAGACCAGGGCGCATCTGTAAAAATATTAGTACATTTGGACGTTGAGAGGTGACTTAAATTTTTTTGCAGAAATTGCTTGAAAATAAATCAAATAATAATATTTGAGTTATCCTCCCTCTCAAAAAGGTCCGGAACATTGTTTAAATAATCAAAATGTCAAAAAATGAAGGAAAAATTCGATTTGTTTCTTGGTTTTCTGATTATAACTTTAAAAGTATTCATTTCCGAGAAAAAACATAAAAGTTGCATAATTAAATTTCCTACAATATAGAATTGGTTTAAAATTTAAAAAATAGTTACTTTTGTTGCAAAATAGCAATAATTGCGAAAAAACCATACAAAAACAAGTATTCGCATTTTACATTTTTCAACCATTTATGCTACACTTAGGACCTTCATATTTTACCCAGAAAAACTTTATGATACAGTAAAACAATACTGTAAATTTCATTAAGATCGGTTTAATAGATTTTGCAAAATAAATTCTGCAATCCAGCTTTCGTAAAAAATATTCATTTTTTCAAAATGTTACAGGACTGAAAATAAAGCAGATAGCCAGTTGATTTTTTTGCATATAGAAGTGTACTGTACCTTTCATTTTGCATTTTTCAAAATTAAAATCTATTAACACCACGGCGTCAGGAATTTTTTTAAATAAACATTCATTATTGGTGCTACGCGCAGGACAGCGGATAGTTTGCTCTGATTGGGCATTCCAATGACCTTTGATAATGATTGATACATTTTAATTTTTATTACATTTCGATATAAATAAATAAATTTGTTTATTGCAAAATAAAAACACATACTCTATCCTTTGAAATAACATTTTTATTAGCAAAAACTTTCTTTGTTAATTTATTTTAACTTAAAAAATAAATGTTTATTATTTTAAAACATATGCAATTATTTAAACAATATTTCACAAACAATAATAAAATTAGTTTGATTTTTGTGGAATTAAAATATTAAAATACAACAAAATATAGAGTAAGAAAATAATATATTAGATAAAGATTTGAAGACATTTTGGTGGAAATCAACTTGTGTGAATCGAACACCGCTGTCCTGCGCGTAGCACCAAAAATTATTGTTTATTTAAAAAATTTCCTGACGCCGTGGTAATTAATCGATTTTAATTTTGAAAATTGCAAATGAAAGGTACAGTGCACTTCTATAAGCAAAAAAAAAATTCAACTTGCTATCTGCTTTATTTTCAGTTCTGTAATATTTTGAAAAAATGAATTTTTTTTGCGAAAGCTGGATTTCAAAATTTATTTTGCAAAATCTATTGAACCGATCTTAATGAAATTTACAGTATTGTTTTACTGTATCATAAAGTTTTTCTGAGTGAAATATAAAGGTCCTAAGTTTAGCATAAATGGTTGAAAAACGTAAAATGCGAATACATACTTGTTTTTGTATGTTTTTTTTCGCAATTATTGCTATTTTGCAACTAGGGTAACTATTTTTGAAATTTTTACCAATTCTGTATTGTAGGAAATTTAATTACGCAACTTTTATGTCAGTACAACTTTTCTCGGAAATGAATACTTTTAAAGTTATAATCAAAAAACGAAGAAAAAAATCTAATTTTCCTTCATTTTTTGACATTTTGATTATTTAAACAATGTTCCGGACCTTTTTGAGAGGGAGGATAACTCAAATATTATTATTTGATTTATTTTCAAGCAATTTCTGCAAAAACATTTGAGTCACCTCTCAACGTCCATCTCAAAACAGATGCGCCCTGGACTATAACTACTTAGGTATAACTAATTTCTGAAACCATTGAAAATAATTTAAGAATAACAAATTTTATTAATAATTAATTATACACGACATTATTCCTATTTATATGGCGTAGGTAGGTGTTAATACCAGGAAACACCGCGACAACTTCCCTAATTCGGCGATCCAGTAATTTTTTTGCAGCGACCTTGTCAAAAGGCGTTTATTTGAATTATAAACATTCATAGCTATTTTAGTAAACTTTAAATAAAACAACGGTGTACTCGTCGGCGCAGCTGTTTCTCAAGTCGATTTTGTATGCCGTCGTTTGTGAGTGCAGCGCGGAAGTTTGAACCGCCACCTTCGGAAATTGCATCCGATTGTTAATAACCGCTCCCACCTAGGAATGTGAACCTATATCCCCAAATAATAACATACATTGTGTGATTGTGAACTGTTTGTTAAATGAAGCTCATCTTTCTTTAAATAATTGTTTAGACGTCGCGTCGATGCGTATAGAGTGGGTACGTAATGACAAAACTATTTATAATACTAGGCGTGCATCGTTAAAAATATACATTCTAATTTTGCGTCAGCTCTTTACGACTAATGTGCGGCGTTTTGCGTTGTTCTGACAGCATCCGAATCCGAATTAGACACGGGAGTTGAAACGGCATGTTTGTTATTCAAAAACTGAAAACAACGTCTAAAATACACAAAGTGCACAGTGAAAATTATGAAAGTGTCACTAACTGATCACAAAGTGGCGTAGAACCTTGGCATCCTTGCCTAAATTGGTGTGCGGTGTGCTAAACGATTATTACGTGTTCATAAACATTAGTTACCGAGTGTGTTAAAGTGTTGTAGAAATGTCTCATGAAGCACAGCTTAGAAGAAGTCAACGCACAGACTTTTCTAACCCAATGACACCTCTAGTATCCCGAGAAAGAAGTTTCGTAAGACCAAACAAAGACTCCCAAAAACGTAGAAGCCAAACAATGTTCGCTATGAAAGGAAAGCCAACTATGGAAATATATAGACCTCCGAATGTTAGAACGGATATTCCATTGACAGGCAAGCTTAATGTACATGCAAAAGAATTTACAATGAATCACGAATTGCAGGCATCTAAATCAAGTGGAAATCTAAATTTAGCCATGGCATATGAGCCGATTTCGCTACAACATTCAAAATCGAGCGGAAACATTTTAAGGCACATTAATCATCCAGGTCTTATTCCTATTATTCCAGGAGTCCCTTTACCATTACTACACTCAGCATCTGCCACCCAACTTTTAAATATGACTCGTCCTAACTATCAATACCATCCTGAGTTATTAGCCCATCCAGTATTTTCTGGGTTAAACCAAACAATCTACCATCCAGCTTGGAATAATAATATTCAACCAAAACAATCCAGTCCAAAACCGTCATCCTTAAAACGTTCAAAGAGTTTAGGTGCTGCTGATTCAAGAGCTTTGGCTTCTAAATTGAAAGACTATACCAAAGAAGAATTAGATCTTACGATATTTTCTTCAGAAGATCAAGTTCATCTAAAAGCAGCTTTAGAAGACCCTACGCAAGTGCCAACAAGAACGCTCATGGATCTAGTCAAAACCATTTTAGAAAAAGTAGTTGAAGGAATGAAGTACAGTGAACCGATAGCTAAGTTGTGTATATGTATAATTGAAAATGAAAAAAATCAAACCTTTCTAGAATCTCTTTTGAATATGTGTCAACAATGGTATCAAGATCGGGATAAAATTTTAAGAGGAATCAAAGCTGGTGATGGGACAAGATTCACTGCCTTTATGTGGTTCTTAACTGAAATGTGTAGTCAGCTCAAAAGACATCAATTAAAAGAACATTTTGAAGCATTACAACCAGAGATAGTACTTCTTTCCGTACTAGCTAAATGCTGCCATGCCTGTGTAGAACTTCCCATCAAGTGCCTTGCGGAAACCGAATGTTTATTTTTTGTTTTGACCTCAATAGGGAGAGATTTGGAAACTGAACTTCCGCAACAGCTTGATCAACTTTTGGCCAGTGTTCGAGATGGTTTTTTGGCTAGTGCTGGATCTATTGGTGTAAGACGTACTTTGCTTCAATTAATAGAACTCCACGCTTCTAATTGGCAATTGCCAGGTTCATCTGTTCTTTATTACTATCCTAGAATTAAATGACAGTATTTTATTTGGTAATTATTTATTTATGGACCAAAATCTAATGTTTTTTATGTCATTGTTTTATTAAAAAAATGATGTGTTTTGTATATTTTATATGATTCGATATTCAAACAAGTTTTATCATAATTAAAAATAAAGTGTGTACTCAATTAATGGTGTGTCAGCTGGAATGAAATCATACATACCCACGTGATGTTATATACGGTGTATCTTAAAAAAGGAAAGGAAATAGGTAATGCAATTTTAGTCATTTCTATCAAAAAACTATTTTTTATTGAACATTTACCTACATTTTTTTATACTTTTTATTGAATTTATGTTAATTTATATTATAATTAGTTTTTAATTGGTGTTTAAATTTGAATATATTACGTATATCTATGTATAACTTTATACATTTTTAATATTTCTTATATTTTTATCAAGTTTATTATTTCGCTATATATTTGCAATTTGGTTCATTATAATTTCTTATCTCTTTTAATGTATGTCTTGGTGTTATCATCAAATAGACGCATTGCTTGGCATTGTTAAGACATTCAATTTGCAAACTCTGCTGACTCAGTATATTCCGTCCATAGCTCTTTATTTCATTTTGTTCGCTTTGTTCACTTCATTTATTTTTATCTTCGGCAGTAAGAATTGGCAATCATCTGGAATAACAAATACTTGTCTCCTCTCATTACATGACTCAGTTATTGTAACTTTCTTATTTTAGTTGTATTTATTTGTTCTTTTTTCAATCTTTTCGACGCCTCAACACTTGTCACTCTGTTCATCCAACTTATTTTTAATATTCGTCTTCGTCTGTAGGTCCATATCCCAAATACTTCTAACTCGTTATCAATTTCCTTCTTTAAGGTGCAGACCTCCATTCCATAGAGAAAAACTAAAAATACACATGAGCGCAATATTTTTACTTTCATTTCTACTTTCATTTTTACTTTCATTTTTCAAGCTTGTCCAATTATCAGTAGCAATTACACGAGAGCTCTAAAATTATCGATTTGTATCCCGAATGACACTTTGACAGTTTTAATTTCACGACCCGAAGGGGAGTGAAATTATGTCAAAGTGTCACGAGGGCAAAACAAATCGATAATTTTTAAGAGCTCGACAGTAATTCGGTAAGATTATTTCATGAAAAAAACGTCTTTTAAATTCATTTTAGCTAATATTTTATTGATATCTTCACATGAATATTTTCTAAACCTGTTTCTTGGTGTTCTCTGTGACAATTTGTAAAACATTAATTGTCATTAATATCACTGAATGTATTTTTGCGTAGCAACGAAGGGCATCTGACGTAATGCTTGTCGACGGGAAATGATCGAAAAAAATTATCAGTAGTAAAAATCCACGAGGAAAAAGATTTCTTGTATCAGTAGTAATTGCACGAGAGCTCTAAAATTATCGATTTGTTTTCCGAATGACAATTTGACAGTTTTAATTTCACGACCCGAAGGGGAGTGAAATTATGTCAAAGTGTCACGAGGGCAAAAAGTCGATAATAATTTTAGAGGTCGAGTGTAATTCGCTGAGATTATTTCATGAATTAAACTGTTTTTTAAATCACTTTAACTAATATTTTATTGATATCTTCGCCTGAATATTTGCTAAACCTGTTCCTGGTTTTCTCGTTGACAAGTTGTAAAACATGAAATGTCATTAATGTCACTGAATGTTCATTTTTTCGTAGCAACGAAGGACATGTGACGTAATACTTGACGACGGGATATTATCAAAAATTATCGGGTATAATATCACAAGAGAGAGAATAAATTGACAATAATGCAACAGTTTTTCGAAAATCTGTTATCTGGCAATAGACACGAGAGCCCGCAGGGCTCGAGTGGCTATTGCCCAATGACAACAAATTTGAGAAAAAATGAAGCATTATTTTCTTATTTATTCTTACTGTCGTGTGATATTCGTAAGATTATTTTCTAATACTTACATATAAATTTCAAGTCTTTGTATAAAAACAGTCAGTGACATTGTTCCCAATTAATGTGACACACATTTTTCAACTTGTCAAAGTGAAAAGTACAGTTTAGCAAATATTTAGATGAAGATATTAATAAAATATTGGTTAATTTATTTATAAATACAGTTTTATTCATGAAATAATCTTACCGAAATAAATCGAGCCCTTTAATTTTGCCTATTTGTGTGTATATTATGGATACTTTCTTAAATGTAGGCTATTGATTATGTATTTTAGAAAGGAACTACAACTTTAACGGGGTTTTATTGTTTCATATAGTCAATGGACCTCTAAATATGAAAAACCCGTGGAGTGCTACCATTTAAAGGGGTGCGTTTCTGCGAAAGGGGTGAATCAGTCCCTAGGCACAGGGCGAATTAGGATGAAATCTATGCACTCTTCTTACACAGACGTCTACAGGAAAATTTTTCCAGGTTAAATTTACTATCGAGACTTCACATTTTAAAGTCAAAAATAATTATTTTTACAAAAATATATTCATAAGAAAAGCAACAAAAAAACACAAAAGATAGCAATTTTGCTCTTTGGCCCATAACTTTTTTCCACGGGGATATAGGTATAAGCATTGCTTCACAGAAAAAAAACTTCCATTATTGTTATTTAAAATAACAGTTAGTAAATGTCTCTGTGATTTACAGTTTCCAAAATATGATTTTTCAAAGTTCGTCACTCACAACGATTTTAGCCCATTTTCCTTGTTACTTCTCAAACATTGTTCTGTAACTTTTTTCTACGTAGCTTTAGGTATATGCAATGTTACATTTAATAGGAAGAAAAGTCAATTAGCTTTAAAAAAAGTCTATTTCAAAAGGCTGTATGACTATTTCAGAGCAAGGTATGGTTGTTCAAAATTTTATACTTTTAATGATTTTTGATATATTTTACGATTATTTTTAAATTTCTTATTATAACTTTTTTATTGTATATGTAAGTATATACATTGTCTAATAAAAAAGAAAGCTTATTTTCTTTACTTTAAAATGGTGTATTGTAAGAAATTCTGGGACTATTTTTAAACAAGATATGCTTTATCAAAATGTGACATATTACACAATACACATGCAATAGGTCCCACTAAGTTGAAGCCATATGGAAAACTTTTTTATTATTAACTTTATAAAAAAAAATTATTCTTTATAAATACCTAAGATACAATAGTCTAATACCTAAGATGCAATCATCAGATATAAAATTTTGTCAATAGTGTACGAGGTATGTTCAAAAATATGAATTTCACTCAAGAATAAAGTACCTTTATATTTCACAATATCGAAAAAAGTTATTAAGAAAATTTATTTGGAAATTAAAATTATGTTATAATATGCAATTATAATTTTCTAATTGAAAAAGATAAAAAAAATTTAAAATTTTTCTCAAATTACGGATACCCTTGGATATATTACGAATATCTTGTTTAAAAATAGTTCTAGAATTTTTTGCAATACACGATTTGAAAGTAAAGAAAATAAGCTTTTTTATTCTACAAAGTATATACCTAAATCTACCAGAAACATAGTCATAATGAGAAATTTAAAAAATAAATCATTAAAAATATCAAAAATCATTAAAACTATGAAACCTTGAAAAAGCATAACTTGCTTAAAAAGAGCCGTATGACCTTATACAGTAGAACATTTTAAAGGTAATTGACTTGTGTTTCTATTAAATGTACCATTGCATATACCTAGAAATTCGTGTAAAAAAATTACAGAACAATGTTTGCGAAATAATGGGGAAAATTGTCCAAAAATGCTGTAAGCGGCGAAATTTGAAAAATCCTATTTCGTAAACTATAAAGCTTAGAGAATTTGTCAGAACTTTTTTTGAAAGAGAAAGGATGGAAGTTATTTTTTGCTGAAGCAATGCCTATACCTATATCCCTGTGGAAAAAAGTTATGGGGCAAAAAACAAAATTACTTTCTTTCGTATTTTTTTCTTGCTTTTCTTTTGAATATATTTTTGTAAAAAAATATATTTTTGACCTTAAAATATGATATTTCGATTGTAAATTTAACCTGGAACAATTTTCCTGTAGACACATTTGTACTAAAAGTGCATAGAACTCACCCCAATTCACCCTGTGCCTAGGAACTAATTCACCCCTTTCTCAAAAGCGCACCCATTTAAATGGTAGCACTCCGCGTTTTTTTTAATTAGAGGTCCATTGCCGATATGAGACAAAAAAATCCCGTTAACGTTGTAGTTCCTTTTAGCTCTCTTATTTTGAACATAATCAATAGCCTAATGTGACAGTTGTCAAAACTAGGAAACTGGTTGCAATTAAACAAAAACAATCTACTTAAAAAAATTCTCGGGTGTAATATCACAAGAGAGTGAGAATAAATTGACAATAATTCGACAGTTTTTCGAAAATTTGTTGTCTGGCAATAGACACGAGAACCCGCAGGGCTCGAGTGGCTATTGCCCAATGACAACAAATTTGAGTAAAAATTAAGCATTATTTTCTTATTTACTCTTACTGTCGTGTGATATTCGTAAGATTATTTTTTAATACGTATATTATGGATATTTTCTTAAAGTGACAGTTGTCAAAACTAGGAAACTGGTTGCCATTAAACAGAAACAATCTACTTAAAAAATTCTATCGGTAATTTTCTACAGTAGATAATTCTCAGTATAATTTTAATCTGATTGGACAGATTAAACACGTGATCAAATATCTTACTATACGATTGGAAGTTAAAATCATCAAAAAATAATCAGTAGTAATTGCACAAGAGCTTTAAAATTATTGAATTTTTCCCGAGTGACACTTTGACAGTTTTAATTTCACGACCCGAAGGGGAGTTAAATTATGTCAAAGTGTCACGAGGGCAAAAATTCGATATTAATTTTAGAGATCGAGTGCAATTTGTTGCGAATATTTCATGAATAAAACTGTTCAAAACCAAAATTTAATTGTAATTTATTTATGTAAGTACAAATTAGTACAATTAAACACACAGGTGTTATAAATATTTGACGGTTGAAAGTCATCACTTTTATAATTTTTAAAACATTAATTGTCATTAATGTCACTGAATGTATTTTTTCGTAGCAACCAAGGGCATCTGATGTAATATACTTGACGGACGGGACATTATCAAAAATTATTAGTTTAATTTTTATTTCTGTAGCTTTCTATTGGTCAGAATCTCCTATGAATGAAATAATCAGTAGTAATTGCACAAGAGCTCTAAAATTATTGAATTTTTCCCGAGTGACACTTTGACAGTTTTAATTTCAAGAGCCGAAGGCGAGTGAAATTATGTCAAAGTGTCACGAGGGCAAAAACTCTATATTAATTTTAGAGATCGAGTGCAATTTGTTGCGATTATTTCATGAATAAAACTGTTCAAAACCAAAATTTTATTGTAATTTATTTATAAGTACAAATTAGTACAATTAAACACACAGTTGTTATAAATATTTTACGGTTGAAAGTCATCACTTTTATAATTTTTAAAACATTAATTGTCATTAATGTCACTGAATGTATTTTTTCATAGCAACAAAGGGCATCTGACGTAATATACTTGACGACGGGAAATTATCAAAAATTATCAATTTAATTTAGATTTCTGTAGCTTTCTATTGGTCAGAATCTCCTATGAATGAAATAATCACTGTAATTTTCTACAGTAGAAAATTACCGATGAAATAATAATCTGATTGGACAGAATTAAACACGTGATCAAAAATCTTACTATACGATTGGAAGTTAAAATCATTAAAAAATAATCGCTGTAATTTTTATTTCTGTAGGTTTCTATTGGTCAGAATCTCTATGAATGAAATAATCATCCTTATTTCTTCTGTATAGTTGTTTTTCTCATTAATAAATCGAACCCAGATATTTCTATTTGTTAACTTTTTCTACCGGCATTCCCATTGTTTATAATTTCTCTTGTGTTTTTGTATTTTTCATAAATTTTGTTGTTTTAACGTTCAGTGTTGCCCACTTTCTTCTATTGCTCCATCCAAGAGTATCTAAAGTCTTGTATAGTTTCTGCGATTAGGATAGTGTCATCTATAAATCTAATAATGTTGATTGGTAAATTTTGTCTGTCTCTATATTTCTTCCTTACTCTTACAGCAAATCCCAGATAATTGAATTTAAGTCTAATAATTGTGCTAATCATCTATCAATCTCGTTCAATATTACATAATATTGAACATGTGATTATTGCTTTGTAGTTATTTGTATTTTGTTCGCTTTTACCGAGTTTCATTAAAAGCGCTGTTCGTATGTTTTGACCAGACATAATACATTAAAAGTCATATTCGTCTATCTAATAAGTTTAGAATGTCCAACTTTGCATTACAGCATTTTGTTTTCCGTTAACTATCCATCTAAATCTAATGTAACCTTCCTGCTTGTAGTTTGTAATTCCATAGTCCAGTGGTGTCATGGCAAAATTAGCAGTGCCGGAACGCACTGCTAATTTTTGTTTACAAAACCTAAATTCTCTATTTATTTTTCTTTTCTTTTCTTAACCAGTACCGGAACGGCGTTCCCGCACCATGACACCACTGCCATGGTCTCCAATGGTGAAATTATTGTGTTCCATGTTTCGTACTTTTATCTGAATATATTATAGGTATATATTTTATTTATCTATTAGCCTTAAGAGGTCCAATATTGATTTGACATAACATAGGCCTCCCCTTCGCTCCTTTATCGTGTTTCAGATCATCCACCCACCTCTGTGGTCTCCCTCGTTTTCATTTGTATATTCATGGTTATCCACTCTGTAATAATCTTAGTGTTTCTTCCATTCTTTTGTCTAATAATAAGTATGATAGGCGAATTTCCACTTTATTGTTGCTATTTGTCTGGTGGTATATTTAACTTTTGTTGCGTTTCTTATCCAGATATTCCTCCTTCTATCTGACAGTTTGATCATTTGTCTTTACATCGCTCTTTCTATCGCTATCATCTTCGTTATTCTATTGAGGAAACATTATATTTTTCCATAAATTTACCAAATGAATCACATGCCAATCTCGTTCGTCTCTTTTACTATAGCCTGGTTGTATATTTAATTTTATTATCTGCCCCAAATATAATATATTGATTAGCTTCTGATATTTTTGTTTAACTAGAATTTTTAACTCTTCTTGATTTTTCATCAATTTTGTTCTGTCGTAATTCATATTCAATACAACTTTTTGACATTTTGGTCTTTTCGTCCCACTCTCCTCTTCTCTACAAAGTCCAAAGATCGTTCGGAGAATCTTCCGTTCTAAAATTAAAATTTTTGTTGTTTCACGCTGGTTCAGTGTCCACGTTTCACTTCCATACATTATTATGGGGCTAATTTTAGTTTTATATATCTTTTTTTAGCTGCATTTGAGAGCAATTTTCAAAATACAAATCAAAATACAAAACATATATGTATTAAACAAATTTTGTTTTTGTTACTATACTAAATTTAGAATCAAGATGCAGTAGAAATAAACAAACCAAGACACGTTAAATGCTACTAGGAGCACTTCCGAATCATAATTTACAATGTATAAACTTTGGAAATCATGATTTGGAATATTCAATGTATGTACCTATATACATTGTAATAATGATTCGGAAGTGCTCCTAGTGCTCATAGTAGCATTTAACGTGTCTTGGTTTGTTTATTTCTACTGCATCTTAATAGTAAATTTAGTCTAGGTAAAAAAATATTCTAATAATTAAATTTTATCTGGCTCACTTCATATATTGATAATTCAGACATAATATAGGTATTATACATTTTAAAGTAGATGACTTTATAAAAATAAATACTCATCTCATTATCTCATGATAGTATTATAAAGTTTTTTCCTCATGATTTACTATGGGATCACGAACAGGAGAATTTTACTGTCATCATTGCATGTGGCTTGTCTGATGATGATTGCGTGTGGCTGTCTTTTTAAAGAAAAACCATAATGTTATGACTTCTAACGGATATTGTTAAGTTAAAGTTGATATCATGTAATCGAATGAACTATGTTCCATTAAAGTCGTCCCAACTCATAAATATTGACAATACCATTTTAAAGTAGACGACTTTAAAATGGTATTGTCAATATTTATGAGTTGGGACGACTTTAATGGAACATAGTTCATTCGATTACATGATTTCAACTTTAACTTAACAATATCCGTTAGAAGTCATAACATTATGATTTTTCTTTAAAAAGACAGCCACACGCAATCATCAGACAAGCCACATGCAATGATGACAGTAAAATTCTCCTGTTCGTGATCCCATAGTAAATCATGAGGAAAAAACTTTACAGATTATCTCAATATTTAATATAAGATTAATGTTCACTTATTCTAACATTTGATGGTCTTGATGTTGCGCCTGAACAAAAATGTTCACATTCACAAGGTATTTTATAAATACAATTATTTTCTCTTTCTTGTTCATTGAGGTTTAGTTTGAGATAAAATAGATCTCAAAGTGTTCCTCGTTTTGAATGTTGTTGAAATCTTGAATTTATTTCCTATCGTTTTAAGTTTTTCGAATAATACTTTTATGTATGGTATTGTTGTTTTCGTCGTATTATTTCTTGTGAATATTATAGGATCCCTTAAGTTGTTCTGTTCCCTTCGGTCTATTCTTGAAAATTCCTTATTTATAAATGACAAAGCATAATCATTATTTTATACAACAGATGTTAGATATAACAGATGTTAATGAATATGTTTCTTCTGAATGAATTTTCCTTAGAACAAGATATTTTGGATTTAATAATTGATTTGTATTAGATATCTGTTGGTGTGTGTTGATTTTCTATACACCTGAGTCTCACATCCAGTATCCTTTTTTGGAATTAGAACATAGAGGAAATAGAGTGTAGAAGTAGTGGTTTATTATATTCCTTTTCCATGGTATGTTTTGTTGTCTCTTCTTTATCGTTTATATTATTTAGGAATGTAATATTTCCAACGACTCCATGAGGCCATATTGGGAATACATAATCTACATATATCTCCACCATATTGTGAGTTTTAAATTTTGTTTAGAAATAATATTTGTTTCGAAATCTTCCATAAATATATTCGCTAATTATATTTATAAAGCAGATGTTGCTAGACCAAAATTTTGTTTATGGAATTCATTATTTAGTTGAAAATAGGTATTATCAGTACATAATGTCAATAACTCCATTATAGCTGATACATTTAGTCTTGTTCTAGTTGTCAATGTATCATCATTCTCTAATTTTGTTTTAATTATTTTTAAAGTCTTATCTATGGCACATTTGTAAATAAACTGTTTATGTCACAAACTTACTAAAATATTATTTGATAATAGAAAATAGCTACAGAACAATAACATTTTTTGAAGTACTTACAATAAAAAAGAGGTCGTGTGTCGATAAAACTGATTTTGAAATAATTATTTTGGAGCATAAATTTTCAAAAAAAAGTGTGTTAAACTAATGGTGCAAAAAAATAATTTGATATTACAGACACAAAAATTTGGAAAGTTTAAGGAATGACATGATGAATGGCTGAGAATAATTAGGTATCAATACAACCTAGAGAATGATTGAAAATCTATTGAAATTGTAGCGTGGAGAAGAATTGCCAGAGACAGGGATTAATGAAGGATTGTTGTGAAGAAGGTTTTGGCTCGTAACGAGCTATGATGCCACTGATGATGATGAAGGAATGGTAATGTCTTTAAAACTTTTGTTTATAGGATGCACAGATCAATTTTTTAAGACGCTTTTATCATAAGAAAAAACCTTACAAACTGTCAATGAATAAAAAATCAGATTTTCTTTTTGTGACTTCAAAGGGCGGTCCATGTTTCCTAATAGTCCATGTGGTGAGACCGCTCCCGTCTGAAAAAGTTTCTGATTCGGTTTCTTTGCGGATTCCTATTCAAAAATATCCCCTTTAACTAAATCTGAAGGGTGCCGGGCGGAATTTTTGGGCAGAAATTGTTTAAACAATTTTTTTAAACAAATACAAAACATCTTCTTTGACCCGAAAAATATTTTTTTTTTAGATTTTTTGGGTCATTCTAAACAAGAAACGTATCTTGTAATTTTTCTCAAAAATTGATAGTTTTCGAGTTATAGACGATTTAAAATCTGAAAAATGCGAAAATACGCATTTTCAAGGCTTAAAAACTCATATTTAAATTAGTTTGAAGTATTAGTAGTATTTCATTTGAGGTTGCCAAGTACTTAAATTGTAGTGTAAACATTCATTTTTAAGATTACGAAGAGTGATCAGGTTTAACCTTAATTTATACAGTCGTTTTTTAATTGTTAAATATGCGTGTCCATCCGAATTTTTTGACGGTGCGGCGCGCTATATTTAAAAAATCTTCTATTTTCCTCCGAAAAATACATTTTTTAGATTCTTTGGGACATTCTAAATAAAATAGGTTTTTTGTTATTTTTCGAAACAGTTAATAGTTTTAAAGTTATAAGCGATTTAAAATCGAAAAATGCGAAAATACGGATTTTCCGATTTTAAATTGCTTATAACTTTAAACTATTAACTTTTAAGAAAAATGACAAGAAACCTATTTTATTTAGAATGTCCCAAAGAATCTAACAAATATATTTTTCGGAGAACAATAGGAGATTTTTGAAAGAGAGCGCGCCACACCGGCAAAAAAATCGGATGGACGCGTATAATTAACAATTAAATAACAACGGTGTAAATTGAAGTTAGACCCGATCAGTCTTCAGAATCTTGAAAATGAATGTTTAACTACAACCTTTGTAAGTTATATGTTAAGTATTTTGCAACCTCAAAAATACTAATTTAAATATGAGTTTCTAAACCTTGAAAATGCGTATTTTCGCATTTTTCAGATTATAAATCGCCTGTAACTCGAAAACTATCAATTTTTGAGAAAAGTCACAACATAACCTTTCTTGTTTAGATTGACCCAAAAAATCTAAAAATATATGTTCCAGAGCAAAAAAACATGATCTTTTGTATTTGTTTAAAAATATTGTTTAAACAAATTCTGCCCAAAAATTTTTGCCCGGCACCCTTCAGATTTGTTTAAAGGGGACATTTTTGAATAGGAATCCACAAAGAAACCGAATCAGAAATTTTTTCAGACGGGAGCGGTCTCACCACATGGACTATAAGGTAAATAGATTCGACTGAGCTATTTTTGACTCTAGAATTTAAGAGGAAAGGCGCAAAATGTCGCCTGTCAAAATTTTAAATGTGTTTTAAATCATTAATTTTTTTCGAATCCTGAGAAAACTAATAAGTATTTTTGAAAAATTTAAACGCATAATGAAATATTACGTTATTACCGAGGGCCGAAAGTCCCTTAGAATAAATAAAAAGTTTCTTTTGAATGAAATATTTGCAATTAAAAATCACTCTAAATTTTCTCTTTTATTTTCACCCCTGTATCTTATTAAAATAAACATTATAGAAGTTTTCAGGGACTTTCGGCCCTCGGTAAGAACGTAATCATTCATTCTGCGTTTAAATTTTTCAAAAATACGAGGGTAGGTATTAGTTTTCTCAGGATTAGAAAAAAATTGAATACGTTTAAAACCCATTGAAAATTTTGACAGGCGACATTTTGCGTCCATAGAAAAAAGTGTTGTGTGATTTGGTAGAATGCGATCTTACCCTTCAAAAAATATGTCACGTATTTCAGCACCTGGAAAATTGGAAGGATACTACAAATCTGGCCTCCACATAAGTGGTCTGTAGCTTCGACATGATAGGTGTGAAATTTTAAACGTTCTTGCTGTTGATTGGATATGAAGGGTAGTGTTATCTAGCCTCCACGCTAGGTATAGTATTTTTACTACAAAAAAGTTATTACGTAGGTCAAAATTTTTGACGTAAGAGAACTGTCAAAACATTAGAATGTGACTTTTCATTATTGCCATGTTTATTATAAACATGGCAATAATGAAAAGTCACATTCTAATGTTTTGACAGTTCTCTTACGTCAAAAATTTTGACCTACGTAATAACGTTTTTGTAGTAAAAATACTATACACCATAGCCTCCATACGGTACTTCGAATATTTAATATTATTTTATTCAAGTGGACAATAAAGGTAAATAAAACACAAACAACTTTTGTTTCTTAATTATTTATTTATACAATAATGTGACATTTTACATAGAAATATGAGTATTTAATTTCTATTAAATATATGTTTACTTGTTGAATTTATCGGCTGCACACAACAGCTGATCGGCCATTAGACCCAACAACAAAACGCGAAATAAAATGTGTATTTTAAAACTGTTGGATAAACAGTACTTACAATCAGAAAAACTTACCTTTAAAAAGGTACTCGATTATGAAATAACAAAAATATCAAAAAACACGACTGAATATCAGCTTTTTATGGTGACACAAACTAAACACAAACACCAAACACATCACATAACCGACCATATAAAATAAGTGAACGACAACGAACGAATGAACACGAACACAGATTACAGATTCACAGATAGCGCAGGATTTGTCAAAAGTCATGTTCCACCAATCACAATGCCGACATCAGCGCCTCTGACTAAACGGAAGGAAAATAAATACGATTACATGTTTTTTATTAGAGTTAGCGGGGCATGTTTGCGTCTTTTATCTTAGGGGAACGGAGCAAAATGCAAAATTTGACGCATGTCAAAATTTTGTCAAAAACGCAGGATGAAAGCTTACGTTACTACCTACCGAGGGCCGAAAGTTCTTTAGAATAAATAAAAAGTTTCGTTTGAATGAAATATTTGCAATTAAAAATCACACTAAATTTTCTCTTTTATTTTCACCCCTGTAACTTATTAAAATAAACATTATAGAAGTTTTCAGGGACTTTCGGCCCTCAGCAATAATGTAATCTTTCATTCTGCGTTTAAATTCTTCAAAAATACTTATTATGTAGTTTTCTCAGGATTCGAAACAAAAATGAATGCATTTAAAACCCATTGAAAATTTTGACAGGCGACATTTTGCGCCTTTCACCTTAAGGCTTAATAATTTATGATCTACCGTATTGCTACACACTTGAAACAATCCAATCCAGTAAAATTTATGTTATTTCAGGTTTGGATAGTTTATACAGAAAATTACATAATGTTATTATAGCAGCCAAAAAAATATATGAATCTATTTACCATCACATCAACTAAAAAGTAGAAAAAATAAATTGGCACGTGTTTTGTTTGTATTATTTAATGATTTGGTGACGCAAACAGTATTTACCGAAAATACAAAGTTTATCTGCTAAAAAATTAATTACAAACTCGGTGCGCTCTATGTAGCAATAGCAGTTTATATGTGTTTTTAGAATGGTATAATAGTTAAATTATTATTTAAAACATATAAATGTTGAAAACAAAAAATGTTAAATAAATAGCTGGTAAGGGTTTATTAAGATATTACAATATTTATATTAATATTCGGATGATTAATAGTTAATGAAAGAATTTCTGAACATTAATTAAATGACTACTAAATTTACAATCAAAATGCAGTAGAAATAAACAAACCAAGACATGTTAAATGCTACTAGGAGCACTTCCGAATCATAATTTACAATATATATACTTTGGAAATCATGATTTGGGATTTAAAATGTATATTCATTGTAAATTATGATTCGGGGGTGCTCCTAGTAGCATTTAAAGTGTCTTGGTTTGTTTATTTCTACTGCATCTTGATTGTAAATTTAGTATACGCTCTGAGCTTCGCTGGTGTCGCTCCTAGCGGATTACTAATGCAACTTATAATTTCAACTTTTCATAATGATTCAACTATAATTTTTAAATTTATTATTTAATTGTTATCGCTTAATATTTACAACGCAAAAAAAGTAATCAAATTGTAATCGATTTTTTAAAGATTTTGCTAATCATTTTAACGTTCTATTAATGAAATATTAATTTCTTACTTCGGATACTTTCACAATTATCGTGTAGATGGCGCTTAGATTATTTTATAATTACATATTACGAAGTATTAAAAAAACTTAAATTCAGTATTTAAAACGTAAGTATATTTAAGGTAAAAATATACACCACAGCTTTGACCAACTAATATTATTTTCTATTAATGTTTTTAATTTCAATGTTTTAAATTAATCACTTTGACATTTATGTCAAATTTCCAGTAAAAGCTTATAGACTTGTCACTACTGGCGCTCGCGAATTTTTAATTATCCCCTTTACCTACGAGCTCATAGCGTATAGTTAGTCATTTATTGACTAATTTTGTCGAGATCACATGAGGCCTATAGAATCAAAACCTGCTATTACTTAGATCCATTTTATGAAAATTTTCAGGAGACTGAAAAAACATTAAAAATGTAAAGGACATCGCACACATCTTATGGAAAATATAATGTCACTCAAATTCAATAAAACTTACATGAATAGATTCGTTTCAATGTAACGGTCACTTATTATCATTGCGCCAACTCTGAATTTTCAGTAATAATAGCAGGAATTGATATAAATTAATCTGAAATCAAATGGGTAGGTACATAAGTCAGAGAGAGAAAAAATATTTTAAATATCCAAATTATCGGGAGTTCATAAATCTTCTAAGATTATTAAGCCTCTTACCTTGTAAATCATAAATGACAACGCACTTCCAGTGACGCACCGTAAAACAAGGGTATTTAACGCACTAATGAGAATTTAACAGAATTTTATTTAATTAACACTATTGAATTACGACTTAAATTGCATTCTACTGTGTTTTACCATTATCGATCAATTAAAAGAAAATTAGGCAAATCGTTTGCTTTAGAAAGAATCAAAAGTTTTTGTCACTAGTCAACTTTATCTGGTAATTATTGTAAACTAGTAATTATTATAAAGGGTCGTTACGTTCCGCCAAATGGTTAGTTTTTGTCGAACTGTTGTTCTACTATTAACTATTTTAATTAGTGAAAATGCAGTGTTATATTTGTGATGTTCGAGCTCGTGCTAGAGGTTTTCGTCGAGTTGAGAACTTAGATAATCTTCCACCAAGATTTCAGGAGATTGCATTGGGTCGCCGCATGAACAACAATCTACCGGAAGCCAATTTTGATATTGGGATTGTGATTCACATAAACTGCTACAGATACATCATTGAAGAAATTGAACAAGG
Organism: Diabrotica virgifera virgifera; assembly: GCF_917563875.1. Lineage (NCBI taxonomy): Eukaryota > Metazoa > Arthropoda > Insecta > Coleoptera > Chrysomelidae > Diabrotica > Diabrotica virgifera. The sequence continues at coordinate 197,693,495 of NC_065448.1, read as the reverse complement.
TAATGATGATAATGTGAATGCTGGTAGATTCAAGTGTGTATTACAAAGAAATAATTTATGTTTTGTATGTGATAGAGCTAGAAATCTTGAACGTTTGTCATGAGAAGCTAGAGTAGATATCTACATGAAACGAGAGATTTTTGTAGGAAAGGGTGCTTTATGTTGCAGTGATCACATAAATGATGACAGTATGCTAGATCATAATATAATAGAGAATTTGCGTGGTAATATGCGTAATGTTAACTTAAGTCCGAAAGAAGTTTCAGCGTGGTTTCAAGCGTTACGTCTGACAGCAATTGAAAATACTACTAATCGTTTCGAGACAGACACGGGTATTCAAGAGGACGACTTCAAAGCATTGACAAACTTAAGCAAAAATAATTTTCAAGATCTTTATACTTATTGCGATGAGGTCGTAGTTTATAATAGAACTAGAGTTATTACTAAAAAGGATTTAATTACATTTCTTATGAAATTAAAATACAATTTAAGTGACGATTTATTAAAAATTTTGTGCTCATATTCTAGCAGATCCAACGTTAGTCTGACAATAACTGCAGTACGTACAAGTGTTTGTCAACGATTTGTTAGAGAAAATCTGGGTTTAGAAGCAATTGGTCGCCAAGAATTTATTAGAACCCATGTTACAGATTTTGCTAACTCTTTGTACAATCCGAATCCTGACAATCCTCAAACCATTATTTACATAGATGGAACCTATCTCAAAATTCCCAAATCGTCTAATTTTCGAAGTCTTCGCCAAACTTACTGTCTACATAAGGGTTATCATTTAATCAAACCTGTTTTAATAGTCGGACCTGACGGATATATTTTGGACGTACAAGGCCCCTATTTTTCTGATTCAAGAAATAACGATGCTGCAATTTTACAACATCACCTTGAAGATGAGGAACAAGACGAAGTAAATAACTTGCGTAACTGGCTGCAACCAAATGATATTGTAATTGTAGATAGAGGCTATCGTGATTCTATTCATTTATTAAATTATTTAGGCCTAGAATGTCATATGCCACCACTTCTACCAAGAGGACAAAGACAGTTGTCTACTGAAGATGCTAATAAAGCGCGATTAATTACTAAAACAAGATGGATAGTTGAAGCTCGGAATTGACATTTAAAAAGTATTTTTAAATTGTTTTGTGGATTAATACCGGTCCATCATGTGCCTAATATTAGAATGTTTTTAAAAATTGGGTGCAGTTTAATTAATAGATATTTTGCACCTATTCAAATGCAAGGTGCAACTGCAGAATTGGCAGAAACAATGCAGGAATTGGCTGCATATGAAAATGTCGTAAAAGCTCGTGTTGAAGTTGACCGTTTGGACTTACAACATATTCAAGACGATGCATGGGTGAATTTAGATGAACTTATTTTACCAGAATTTCCCATTTTGTCGTTACAACAGATTAGAGATTTGACTATTGGGATCTACCAAGTAAAACTTGCACCCAGTTACATTCAAGATAAATTACAGAGAGAAAACATTGAACATTTTACATTTCAAGCACTTTTAGAAGAACAGGGTCTTCTTAGAGCTCGTTTACTCTAGATTTCGTCAGGCGTTCGTCAGGCGACTAAACATCAATTATGGATAGCTTTTCAACCACTCCATCTAGAAAATGACGGTGACAATATACCAATCGACGGCTACTACTGCACTTGCAAAACTGGTGTACGAACTGTTGGATGCTGTGCTCATGTTGCAAGTGTATTATGGTATCTAGGGTATGCAAGGCATGACGCAAATGTAAGGTATCCATCAACACAGTTATTACATTCTGTCTTAGACGCTCCTAATAGAGACGTGCATTTGAATCAGTAATTGTTGACTTTTTGAATACCACAACTTGGTTTTCAATTTTTTTATATATATTTTTAATAATTAATGACAACATGGATTAGGCCTAATGGGGAAATTATGCAAAAAAACGCGCCTTGCATTTTACCTCAATGGTGGTGGGGAAATGAAATGCATTATTTAATCGAAATTAGTTATAGATTTTATGTATACTTACCATACATAAATAATAAAAAATGATTAGTATTGCACAACATTTACACAGACGAACCACTCACTAATGAATGCATTATTTAATCGAGATTAGTTACAGATTTTATGTATACTTACCATACATGAATAATAAAAAATTGATTAGTATTCCACAACACTTAAACAGGCGAACCACTCACCATTGATAATTTTTAACGAACGCCTATGTAATAATTAAATATTTGGTGAGAAGTAGGAAAGTATAAATAGTTTCACTAATCCCCTTTTAGGACCCGCTGGGTTTAAGCTGCTTTGAATAGCACCCTGAGTAATAGTGATTGTATATGACATTTTTATGAACTCCCAAAATATGATTTTGATAAACTTTAATTGCAATTTGCGCCGTAATTAATCATAATTAAGAGTTGGCGCAATGATAAGATTTGATCGTTAATTTAAAACGAATCTATTCGTATAAATTTTATTTAATTTGAGTGACATTATATTTTCCATAAGATGTGTGCGATGTCCTTTCCCAAAAAGTATTCGGCATTTCTTGAAAAAAGTGGCATCAATAAATGTCATAAAATGGCGGAATTGAGCTGAAAACTTATGTCTGTAGATAGGTACTTGAACTTTGAAACTGTAAAAAAGGGAAAACGAAAAATTTAGGATTTAGCAGGTTTTGATTCTGATGGGCGGCTCACATCATTATTAAGAAAGATAAAATAAAAATAAGTTTTCACTGGATATTTAGTCCATATTGTGAAATCGCTCCAGTATGAAAAAATTTCTGATTCGGTTTCTTTGCGGATTCCTGCTCAAAAATGTCTCCTTTAATCAAATCAGAAGGCTGAAATAGTGGGGGTGTATACTAAATTCATAAAATTTTGTGGAATTTATTTCTACAAAATATTTTTATTTTGTATAATAAATTATTTTGTCATTTGTTATCAATACATTATAATGGTGTAAATAAATAATTATCGATTACCGTAAGGTTTATGTTATTTATGTGTTTACTATTAATAATATTGATTATAAGCAGGCATGTTTGGTTGTGTAATAATTTCCAGTCACGTTTAGCAACCTAACTTACCAAAAAATAAAATTAACTTACCAAAAAAATTAAATTTTTTCTCAAATTACGGATACCCATCATCATTTTATTTTAATTATGTATGGTAACTATTTTATTATCAATTTTACGAAAAAAAGTTATTCTTCATAAAATACTCTATCTGGACTAAAGTCTAAGATACAACTATCAGATATCAAAGTTTTTTTATTTTATACGAGTTATGTAAAAAAATATGAATTTCGCTTAACATTTAAGTGCCTTTATAGTTCACAATATTTCAATTAGAAGGATGTAATTGAACACTGAAACATAATTTTTAATTTAAAACAACTTAATAAAAATTTTCGATATTCTAAAATATAAAGGTACTTTACTCTTGAGTGAAATTCATATTTTTTGACATACCTCGTATAAAATTAATAAAATTTGATATTTGATGGTTGCATCTTAGATTATATATAATGGAAAGTATTTTATAAAGAATAACTGTTTTCGTAAAACTAATAATAAAAAAGTTATCAATAGGTTCCAAATTACGTAAAAATAATGTATAAGAGCTAAAAAAAATTTTTTTGTTAAACATTTTTTATTGTTGAAGCTTATTATTAAATGTATTTTAGGTAAGTTTTGATCACTTTGTATAAACATTTTTTTTAGCTGGTAATTTTCGGTTTTTGTATTACATTTTTGTTATCTTTCTTAATTTTCTCAAAAAGAAATAGTTTATTTCATCTCTAAAGTAAAATAATTCGGTGCATTTTAAAGATTACGTCCTAAGCTTTAAAAAAAGCACCTATAAAATTGTAATAAATCTGTTCAAACTTGAGTAATAGGTACCGTCTTAAAAGTGGTGGTAATTCTGTAAAACTACGAAGTTTTCAAAAATTACATATTTTGAGACGTCGTATCATTTGAATTAAATCTTTGAGATTTGTTTTGAATGAAACTTCTTTTAGTAAGATGTTTGAAAGGTAAGTTGTGTAAATTTGAGAGTTTTATAAAAAAAAATTGTATTTGTTACACATTTTTAAATCATTTTTAAACAAAATTCATGTAAGGCTCACTTTCCGTCCACACCGTACTCGTACTTATGCCCATACATTTAATTTATTTTTATTATAACCATAAGATAGCTTAATTGTTCTTCTTTCTTGTCCAATTTGTAAAATTTCATTCGATCCATTAGTTAAAGAATTACATTAAAATAACTCAACCTTGCAATTCGCCGAACGCTAGTTTACAGTGCGCCAATGTTTGTGAGAAGGGTGACTTTTAAGCGTGTGATACACACGCAAACTTTAAGTACGCGGGTTTAAAGACCGCGTACTTACTCGGCTCGCCGTCGGTGATACACGGCAGACTTACTCATAACTCATTGCGATGGAATCATAGGAATTTTATCGTATTATATACTTCGTATCGTATCCTATCGTATTATATATTTTTAATACTAATAAAAAAGACAAAATCGAAAAGTGTGGGTAACAAACAAAATATCGTAGATAAGAGGGTAATATTTTCATCAGGAGGATAAAACAGCCTATAAATAATTAGGTTTACCTACTCAAAAACAAATAATCAAAAAAGCTTAAAATAGTGTTTTACGGATTTCTCAAAACTTATAAAATGTAACTTGTCTCCTTTCAACAATAAACGATTGAATTATTTCTAGGCAATTTGCTTAATTAGTGAAAATATAAGTGTAACTTTAAACGCAATAACATGATGGCTCGAGGCTCGTGGCAGTGATACACGTACGGGTTACGAGTAAGATTTCAAACTTGTTGGATCGACGGCGTACTTACTCGGCGGATTTAAAGTACGCGTACTTGCTGTGATACACGCGCGAAAAAGGTCGTCGAGCCATAAGTTCGCGTACTTACTCGCGTGTGTATCACACGCTTTAGCGTTATAAATAAAAAATTATAGAAGCTGCAGATTCAATTTTAGAAAAATCTTTATATAAGGTTTTTTTGTAAAATTTTCTGATTTTTTCAACGGTCAAGTCAGTTTTTTTCTAAAATTTATATTTTTGGAGTTATTTAAAAAAACATCTAATTTCGCAGTTCATTTGTTTAATAAAAAATTAAGCACCCACTTCTCGAGTAGAACTTTTTGATATGTTTTTACAAAATGAATGAAATTACAAAAAGTTCCATCTTGTTTGATTTTTTCCGAAGTGAAAATCTATATGCACTCCCCTAATGGTATTTTCTTTCTATTGATTTCCTCTTTTATTAAGGGTAACCAGATCTTACTGCATTCCGCTGAGGAATTTGCGACGCAATTGGTTTCATATAACATAATAATTAAAGTAGCTTCTTTGATCTTCCTCTTTTTACCATCTGTTTCTTTCAGGAGTATACTTGAATATTTCACTTGAATATTTCCACTGAACTCTATGTTCATTTTCCCATGCATACCTATTTAGTCCAGAAAGCCACTGCGCATCCGCTAGGAAAAATATTCTAATTCGGATTTTTTGCACAATCTTACTCAAAAAGGACTCCTTTTAACAAATTTGCATGTTGCCAGGACCAAAAGGTGGTCCAAAATTTTTTAAACGTATTTTTTTTTGTTTTTTTCCTAAAATTATTTTTTTTTGCATGGAGAAAAAAGTTTTTTTTAGATTTTTTGGATCATTCCAAACAGAAAAGGTCTTTAGTGACTTTTCTCTAAAAATGATAGTTTTTGACATATAAGCGATTAAAAATTGAAAAATTGCGAAATCGGCCATTTTTAACCCTCAAAAACTATGTAAAAAACTGAAAATTTGAATGTTACCAAGGCAGGTGATATTCTTTAAACATCGATTGATGAAATCCCGAAGAGCTTTTTGCAATACAATATTCAAAACTTCTTTGTTTTTTAATTGCTAATCAAGCGTGCGCGACACTATTTTCCACCAACAGTATGGTGCAAATGAAAGGAATAAATTCGTTATTTCATAAACCGGCGACTTTAAGGAAAAATCCCGAAACAAGTCGATTTTTATTTTTAAGTTATGATATTGCGGCATATATGGTGTACTAGTGACGTGATCCATCTGGGCGTGATGACGTAATCAATGATTTTTTTAAATGAGAATAGGGGTCGTGTGCTAGCTCATTTGAAAGGTTCTTCAATTCTCTATTCAGTAATATAAACATTTACATAATTATTTATACAGGGCGTCCAAAATTTTTTTATTAAATTAAATTATTTGATAAAAAAAGAAGTAGAAGGACACCCTGTATAAATAATTATGTAAATGTTTACATTATTGAATAGAGAATTGAAGAACATTTCAAATGAGCTACCACACGACCCCTATTATTATTTAAAAAATCATCGATTACGTCATCACTCCCAGACGGATGACGTCACTAATGTACCATATATGCCACAATATCACTACTTAAAAATAAAAATCGACCTGTTTCGGGATTTTTCCTTAAAGTCGCCGGTTTACGAAATAACGAATTTATTCCTTTCATTTGCACCATACTGTCGCTGGAAAATAGTGTCGCGCACGCTTGATTAGCAATTAAAAAACAAAGGAGTTTTGAAAATTGTATTGCAAAAAACTCTTCGGGATTTCATCAATCGATGTTTAAAGAATATCTACCTACCTTGGCAACATTCAAATTTTCAGTTTTTCACATAGTTTTTGAGGGTTAAAAATGGCCAATTTCGCAATTTTTCAATTTTTAATCGCTTATATGTCAAAAACTATCATTTTTAGAGAAAAGTCACTAAAGACCTTTTCTGTTTGGAATGATCCAAAAAACCTAAAAAACTTTTTTCCATGCAAAAAAAATTAATTTAGGAAAAAAACAAAAAAAAACGTTTAAAAAATTTTTGACCACCTTTTGGTCCTGCAACATGCAAATTTGTTAAAAGGAGTCGTTTTTGAGTAAGATTGTGCAAAAAATCCGAATTAGAATATTTTTCCTAGCGGATGCGCAGTGGCTTTCTGGACTAATTTACAAATTTGAGATCTATCAAATTCTTTATTTTTAATATAAGATTGATATTCTATTCACTTATTCTAACGTTTAATGGTCTTGATGTATCACCTAAATACATCTGAACATTAATCTTATATTAAAAAATAGATAAATTGATAGATCTCAAATATGTAAACACGCATGAAAAAATAAGCAAAGAGTTCAGAGGAAAAATTCAAGTGTAGTCCGGAAAAAAACAGATAGTAAAAAGAGAAAGATCAAAGAAGCGACCCTATTAAAAGAGGAAATTATTAGTAAATCAAAAACGTATCGAGGATACGTCATCATCTATGTTTTAAAATACAATAAAATTAGAGTTTGATGTTAATTTTGAGAGTAAACAACATTTAAGTAAGGCCAAATACTCACCATGTCAGGATAGTATCATGAGGGTTTTTCTTGGTTTTTTCCTTATGGTTTACTATGGAACATTAACAGGAAAATTTTATTCTCATCAGTGCATGTAATTGACTTTTTAAAGCCAAATCGTATACTATCTTTCTGACGGATACTCTTAAATTAAAGTTGATTAAGGTTTGATAAATGAACTATCTTCCAATAAAGTCGTCCCAGGAACGCAACTCATAAAAATATTGGCAATATCATTTTTTTAAAGTCATCTACTTTAAAATGTATAAAATAGGTGTGTTTGAATTGTCAATATGAATGAGTCAGAAAATTAAATTAATAAATTAAATTATTAGAAAAAATTTTTACCAAACAACAAAAACAAAATTTGTATAATTTATTAATATTTTGTATTTTAAGAACGATTTCCGAAGTGGAAATCGAAACTTCGAATAAACTTAATTATATGTAAAGTAAAATTGTGGTTTATTCCCAACAAAAATAGTAAATTGTTTCAATTTAACATATTATTTAATCAAACAAAATTAACTTTTACATTATTATTATGCTCGTTTCATATAAGAGAGGAATTAGCGTGTTTGTAACAAATTTTTAATTAAAGGGAAAAAAATTTTTTTGTTTTTATTTGACCCAGAGTTGGAGCACCATCTCCAGGTAGCTATTTCTGCCTCTTAGGCGGCATCAGTGGAGCTATGCAGTCGCAACTCTGAATCAAATACCAACAGACTGTCTTATTTAAGGGAAATTACGGCGAATGCAATAATTCCACTTTTGAGACGCAAATCAGCGACATCTCTCGTAAAATGAGGAAGACGAAAAATCTCAGATATACAGTTTACTACAATTAAACAAATAAAATAATTGAAACAAAAATAATAAACAATATTTTAAATCTAAGACTTTTCGTTAAGAAACTGCTTTTTGGTTGCATCCCGTATCTCTGGCTTTTACAATATACAGGGTGTCCCCGAAAATTGTGCGTTCCTTAAGGTATGGATATAATACACAATTTAGAACAAAAAGTGTCCTATAACATTTTTTTTTCTAAAGTTAACCATTTCCAATAAAAAAATTACATTGTTCTCCATATAAGTTAATTTTTATTTTCATGAATTTGAATGACATGGCAACGTAGCCTAGAAGAACTTGCTGTAACTGTGGAAATTTAACCTAATAACCCCTTGTTTATTTACTTTGAGGTGTGATTTTTGGGGTTGTTGACATCGTAGGTACCTACCTGCAAAATAATGGATGTGGGTTTGGTTGATATTTACATTATTTTACCTACCAGACCAGATGCAACTGACCTACAAACCTACTTTTTAATCTTTAGATTTTTGAGTTGCGCGTTGTTGCCAGACTTCAATTTGCATATCCAAATGTATTTTCGTTTTTTGTTCAAACGGATCAATTTAGAAAAAAATGGTTATAAGACTTTTTTGCTCTACATTGTGCCTTCTACCTATACCTTTAAGGAACGCACTATTTTCGGGGAAACCCTGTAAAAGCACAGAGACGACGAATATACAGGGTGTCCCGAAAAGATTGGTCATAAATTATACCACACATTCTGGGGTCAAAAATAGTTCGATTGAACCTAACTTACCTTAGTGTAAATGGGCTCATAAAAAAAGTTACAGCCCTTTGAAGTTACAAAATGAAAATCGATTTTTTTCAATATATCGAAAACTATTAGGTACAGATATTTTATTGAAAATGGACATGTACCCTTTTTATGGCAGGAACATCTTAAAACAAAATTATAGTGAAATTTGTCCACCCCATAAAAATTTTATGGGGGTTTTGTTCCCTTAAACCCCCCCCCCCCAAACTTTTGTGTACGTTCCAATTAATTCATTTTTGTGGTACCACTAGTTAAACACAACGTTTTTAAAACTTTTTTGCCTCTTAGTATTTTTTCGATAAGCCAGTTTTTATCGAGATGCGCCTTCTTTTTTAATATGTTTACATAAAAAATTTATGGGGGTTTTGCTCCTTTAAACCCCCCAAATGTTTGTGTTCGTTCCAATTAAACTATTATTGCGGTACCATTACTTAAACACAGTGTTTTTAAAACTTTTTTGTCTCTTAGTCTTTTTTTGAAAAGTCACCTTTTATCGAGATGTGGCTTCTTTTTCAAAACATACCTAAAAATATAAATTATAAATAAATTTTCAGATTATTAACAGGTTTCTAGAATCGTACTTAACTATATACAATTGTGTGGTGGATTCTACAAATATTCAAAATATCTCGATAAACACTGGCTTACCGTAAAAGTACTAAGAGGCAAAAAAGTTTTAAAAACAGTGTGTTTAACTAACGGTGCCACAATAATAATTTAATTGGAACGTACACAAAAGTTTGGGGGGGTTTAAGGGAACAAAACCCCCATAAAATTTTTATGGGGTGCACAAATTTCACTTTAATTTTTTTTAAGATGTTGCTGCCCTAAGAATACCACATGTCCATTTTCAATAAAAAATCTCTAAGAGTTTTCAATATACGAAAATAAAACGATTTTCATTTTGTAACTTCAAAGGGCTGTAACTTTTTTTATGTGCACATTTGTACTAAGGTAAGTTAGGTTTAATCAACCTATTTTTGACCCCAGAATCTGTGGTATAATTTATGACCAATCTTTTCAGGACACCCTGTAGAATAAAGCAAATAAAGGACACTTAGGCCACGTATTTACCTTCTTTTCGTCTAGGAAAAGGACCGAAAGAGAGTTTCAGGTACTCAAATCTGAGTAAAGATGAAAAAGGGAAAACACAGTTTTTGTTTTTATTTGACCCAGGAGTTGTCCACAGAGGCGGCTCTAGCCCATGTAGCGCCCGTGTGCAGTCGATGCCCTGGCGCCCTATGGTAGACACGCAGTCAAAATGGAATAGTCGAATAGGTAGGTACCTACCTAGTACTTGTACATAGGGTATTAGGTACTCTTATAATGTAAACAAAAATCCAGATGCAAATAGTGCAATATTAAATGATGTCGGGAGCCAATAGATATTCACGGCGTCAGAACAACCTACCCAAATCTGTTAAAATATTTAATTAAAAATGAACTTTTTATCTATGAGGTAAGGTTGAAAATTGGTTGAGGTTGATAAAATGATGAACTACATAGTACGTATTTTCAGTATTACTTAAAAAACCAACAACAAATAATTGTTAATATGGAAATTTTTGAGGAGCTCCGACTCCGCTGAAAGTCGCAATAATTGTGGTAGTCTTCTTCTTAGGGTGCCAGTCCGTTCCTAACGTTGGCGATCATTCTTGCTATGATGACTTTGTTGGTTGCTATACGGAATAGTTGTGTTGAGGTCTTTCTATACCATGTTCTCAGGTTAGCAAGCCAGGATATTCTTCTTCGTCCTGGGGCCCTTTTTCCTTAATGTTTACCTTGTAAAATGCATTGGAGTAGCTCGTATCTGCCTCGATTTCTCATTATATGTCCCAAGTACTGCAGCTTACGTGCCTTCCCGATGTTGACTAAATCTGCGGTTGTGTTCATCTTAAGTAGTACTTCTTCATTGGTGACTTTGTCCATAGTATCTTCAGGATCCTTCTGTACAACCATAGCTCGCAAGCCTGAAGTTTCGATAGAGTTTCTGCCTTCAATTCAATGTCCACGTTTCTACTCCGTATAGACGCACTGAGAACACGTAACATTTAAGGAGCCTTATTTTTGTTTTTAGGGTGAGGTCATGGCTCTTGAACACAGAGCTCATAGTCAAGAATGCACTTTTGCCTTTCCGATGCGACATCTAATCTTTTGAGTATTGTCCCATGACTCATTGATTACAGTTCCCAAGTAGCTGTATTGTGAGACACGTTCAATTCGCATTTGGTTCACATACGGATTTGCTCCAGTTATGTTTTGCTTGCTGATGATCATTAGTTTGGATTTGCTGGTGTTTATATCTAGTCCATATGTTCTAGCTACTTGTTTCCGTTATTTTGTTCATTAAGTTTTGCGGCCCTTCTATGGTATTGGAAAATACTATTGTATCATCTGCATACCGCAGGTTACTGAGCTTAATTCCATTTTTATTGAGATGCCTTCATCAATATATTTTAGAGTTTAGAGCCTCTTCAAAAATGTGCTTTGAGTACAGATTGAACATCAGCGGTGAAATTATGCATTCTTGTCTCACTCCCCTTAAGTTTTTGACCTGATCTGTATATTCTCCATCTATTCGGAACACTGCTGATTGATTCCAATACAGGTTAGCTATTGTTTTCAGGTCTCTTTCGCCAATCCCTGTCCTCTTCAGCACTTCCATCATTTGTTCATGCCTGACTCTATCGAAAGCCTTTTTGTAGTCAATCAGGCATGCAAATACATCACAGGTGACATCTCTACATTTCTGAAACAACTGCATGCTAAATAAAGTCTCCCTCGTACCAACAGCGTTCACAAATCCAAACTGATTGGGCGCAATTTGTTCTTTGCATTTTCGGTAAATTTGTGGTAGTAATAAAAGAAAATCTTCCTTTTAAATAATTTTAATAAAATGAAAAGCCGCTTTACTTTATATTTACATGTTAACTTAAATAAAATACTTAATCCATTCCGTCAAAGCTTATTTCGCAAAATTATCCCGCGACACCTCTACAAACGCCTTTGAAAATGCCCGGCAAGTCCCAAGAAATTTGACCTTTATAGGTTCCACAACAGATTTCGGAACCATTGTCGGTATGTCTTCAAACGAATCAAAAGATCGCCGTCCGTCCGTTGGACGGACAGCCGGGCGGGCGGCAATCTATAAATCGCGCCTAAGTGCCAATGTAATTTTTCTTTAATCGTTTTAAAGCATATTTTATGTTGAAACAAAGTAAATGACCCGCTCTTTGGCGATCGGCGCCCGTGTGCACCGCACATCCTGCACAATAGGTAAAACCGCCTCTGGTTGTCCGTTGTCCACCATCTCTAGATGGTTATTTCTGCCTCTTAGGCGTCATCAGTAGAGCTATGCAGTCGCAACTTTGAATCAAATACCAACAGACTGTCTTATTTATGGGAAATTACGGCGAATGCAATAATTCCACTTTTGAGACACAAATCAGCGACATCTCTCGTAAAACGAGGAAGACGAAAAATTTCAGATACACAGTTTACTACAATTAAACAATTAAAATAATTGAGATAAAAATAATAAACAATATTTTAAATCTAAGACTTTTCATTAAGAAACTGCTTTCTGGTTGCATCCCGTATTTTTTACTTGTTAAAAAATATTTTCTCACACCCAGTATTTAAATAGTGCTTTAACCAGTTAAGGATATCCAAAAATAGTAGGAAGACCGTGGATTCCTATTTTAGTCGTATGACACTGAATTGAAATGACAATAGAAGTGGACATTTTGCTATTTTAAACAATTCCTTGAAATTTATATTGCAAGTCAGTGGCGTGGAAACTTAGTAGACCGCATCAAACATTATAAAGTACCGAGTAGGTACCTACTTAAAGTACTAAGGTTGGTATATTTTTAAATAAAATTACAAACAATATACTATTTAGTTTTATTTATTGCTCCTAGTTATACACTAAGCGCCAAAATTAACGCACCACCTTAAAAATGGGACATTATTAATGTCTCATATTTCCTAAACCTGTTGTCCGATTTTAGTGATTTTTTTAATAGGTTATAGCTTTATTCTTCAAGAATATCTATGTAATAATATTGTTGCTAAACAGATAAGTGTCATTGTATACCGGGTGTAACAATGATAGTGTGTTTTTTCCTCAAAGTTTGGAACACCTGTGGAATATTCTAGCGTATATAAAATATTGAAATTAAAACTCAGCTGGAACCTTAGTCTTAACATTTTGCTTTTTGATTCATTCGCTTATGTTGGAGAATAAAAAAGTTAGGTACCTTAACAACTAGCAACGTTTTTCATCAATACAGGGTATTTCTAAATAAGTGCGACAACCTTTAAGGGGTAATTCTCCATGAAAAATAATGACCGTTTGCTTTATAAAAATATGTCCGCAAATGCTTCGTTTCCGAGATACGGGATGTTGAATTTTTTCGTACAAACTGACGATTTATTTATTGCTCTAAAACCGGTTGAGATATGCAAATGAAATTTGGTAGGTTTTAAGAGGTAGTTATTGGGCATTTTTTGGCATACAATTAAGAATTTTATATTCACCATTGGCGTGCATACGGGTAATATGACCCGTATGCACGCCAATGGTGAATATAAAATTCTTAGTTGTACGTCAAAAAATGCGCAATAACTACCTCTTAAAACCCACTAAATTTTATTTGTATATCACAACCGGTTTTAGAGCAATAAATAAATCGTCAGTTTGTAAGAAAAAATTTAACATCCCGTATCTAGGAAACGAAGCATTTGCGGAAACATGTTTATAAAGTAAACGGTATTATTTTTGCATGCAGAATTACCCCTCAAAGTTCGTCGCACTTATTTAGAAACACCCTGTATTGATGAAAAACGTTGCTAGTTGTTAAAGTACCTAACTTTTTTATTATCCAACATAAGCGAATGAATCAAAAAGCAAAATGTTAAGATAACCTAAGGTTCCAGTTGAGTTTTAATTTCAATATTTTATATACGCTAGCCGCTAGAATATTCCACAGGGTGTTCCAAACTTTGAGGAAAAAACACACTATCATTGTTACACCCGGTATACAATGACACTTATCTGTTTAGCAACAATATTATTACATCGATATTCCTGAAGAATAAAGCTATAAAATATTTAACAAATCACTAAAATCGGACAACAGGTTTAGGAAATATCAGACATTAAAAATGTCCCATTTTTAAGGTGGTGCGTTAATTTTGGCGCTTAGTGTAGATGATTAATCTGCATCCTTTCCAAGCCTTGGATCGAATTAAAAATAACGTATTTGCCATTATACAGTGAGCACGGAAAAGTTGGAATAAATTCAATTTTTCGTGAATGGGCGATTTTGGAAATAAATCTTGAAACAGGTCGACGTCACCAATCTGAGCGTGATGACGTAATCGATGATTTTTTAAATAATAATAGGAGTCGTGTGCTAGCTCATTTGAAAGGTTATTCAATTCTCTATTCAGTAATATAAACATTAACATACTTGTTTATACAGGGTGTCCAAAAAAGTTTAATTTAAATTAATTGGCACAAAAAGAAGTTTTTGATTTAAATTAATTGACACACAAAAAAGAATGTATGTAATTTATTTATATATGATACATTCTACTGTTGTCATAAAAAGAAAAATGTTTATTTGAAAAATAAATGTGCTTTTAGCTTAAATTAAATGTTCAAACTGCCAAGGGGCAGGTGGGTGGCAGATCATTGAATATAAGCGAAAAACTATATTTATTTGTCGAAAAAACATTTTTTCCTGTTTTCTGACAGCAGTAAAATGTATTTTGAATTTTGAATTAAATAAATGACATACATTCTTCTTTTAGTCTCGACTAATTTAATTAAAAAAAAAATTGTACACCCTGTACTCGTATACGTATATAAATTATATTAAGGTTTATATTACTGAATAGAGAATTGAGTAACCTTTCAAATGAGCTATCACACACCCCCTATTCTCACTTAAAAAAATTATCGATCACGTCATCACGCCTAAATAGATCACGTCACTAGTATGATATATATACAGGGTGCGCCAAACCTCTGGTTTTCTTTGATTACGGCTAAACTATGGGATATACAAAAAAATGTTTTTTACAAAACTAATGTATATCAAAACCGTCTATAATTTAAAATTATTTTTGATTATACAGGGTGAGTCAGAACGACGGTATGAACCAAAGTTTTATATTTTTAAATAGAACACCCTATATATTAAATGATTTTTGAATATATTTTTTAAAAATATGAAAAATTTGTATAAGGCCTTATAGGCCTAAAGTTAATAATTTTCGAAATATTTACATTTTTATTGAGAAAAATGGTAATATTTGTAAGGCTGTGGATTATGTTTCCAAGGTAATAAAAATTTAAGTGGTAGGTCAAAGTTTTTATAATATAGTATCATTTTTAAATAATTTAATCTTTTACTTATATCCATAAAATATACAGTGTGATCACTATTTGCAAATACAAAATTTTCCCATTTTTTTTAATGGAACACCCTATATATTAGTATTTTATTTTGTAGTAAATATTACAACCTTTCTTTTGGTATAAGGTTATATGTACATAGCATGTTTGGTTTTGTAAATATTTAAAAAAGAACTATAGATTTTACGTTTCGCGGATAATTTAGATCCGCGATAATTTTAATTAAATTTTTTTGCAAAAAGAAAATTATAATCTGATTTTAGAAACATACACTAACACTAAAATGTCAAAGATGAAAATAAAAACGTAATTAAAGGTTAAAATAAAACGTCTGCAAGTGCAACTTAATTGAATTTAATAACTTTAAAATTAAGCTACAAACAATATTTTACCATATCTACTAATAAGTGATTATTAATATGGATAAATTAATTATTAAATTAAACAACCAATTTTAAAATCTACCCTAGAAATTTTTCTACCCTAGTAACTTTATTGTACCCAATTTTGATAGTTAATTGTATTTATGAGTAAGATCAGTTAATAACTTTTTAATTTACCTACATCTTGAGTACGTACGTATAAAGTATGCTTTGAAACAAATGAACGTTACAGAAGTATAATATTATGAAGTAAATAGTATCTATATAGTCGTGTCACAAAAGCTGGTAATAATTTCTAATGGTTTCGCCCAAAACAAATGTCATATCCACCAATTGTTCGATTGAAAAATTAAAATTTAAAATATAAAAAATTGTTACAAAAATTTCAACTACAAAAATATTACCAGCTTTTGTGACACCAGTTAATACTATTTATTACTATTTAATAATAACAGTATACTAAAAAAACTTTGACATGACATTAAAATTTTTATTACCTTGAAACCCTAATTCACAGCCCTTTGAATATTACCATTTTTCTCAATAAAAGTGTAAATATATTTCGAAAATTGTTAACTTTAGGCCTATAGTACCTTATATAAATTCTTAATATTTTTAAAAAATATATTCAAAAATGATTTAATATATAGGGTGTTCCATTTAAAAAAATACAACTTTGGTTCCTACCGTCGTTCTGACTCATCCTGTATAATCTAAAATAATTTTAAATTATAGATGGCTTCGATATACATTAATTTTATTTGTTTGTATATCCCATAATTTAGCCGTAATCAAAGAAAACCAGTGGTTTGGCGCACCTGTATATACATGTGTCATAAAATCATAATTTAAAAATAAAAATCAACCTGTTTCGGGATTTATCTCCAAAATTGCCCATTCACGAAAAAATGAATTTATTCAAGTTCGGCAAAGCGACCTCTATTTCTACGCTCTGTACTTTTATTCGCACTTTTAATTATATTGGCCAATTATATTAGTCCTGGTTGCTGGATAATTGTCAAGACCATAGTCCAAAAAAATAGTAAGAAGAAAAAATAAGATGCAGGTTATGTTTAGCAAACGTAAACAATTGTATGTAGTAAATAAAATCAGTTATTAAAATGCAGTACTGCAAGCAAAATACAATTAATTAAATTTACCTTTATATAATAATTGCATATCATATCAATATTGTGGAGCAATATATAATTTTTCTGCGTCAATGACAGAAGGTATGAAATATACGTCAATTTGACAATTTCAATTGACAATATGAATTATTTAAGATAGTTGCAATATTTCTCCGCGACTCGCGCACGGTCGTTTCTCGTTTCCCTTTCCAAGTACTTGCACACCGCGAATACCGGGTGCTGAATCGTAAAACGGAGGAAACTCAATGTAAATTCTAAACTGTTGAATTCCTGTTTCCATAATTATTTTACATCAAAAGTCATGAGAGAATATTTTTAGAGAATTTAAATCTGTATTAAAATCAAAAGTTAAAATTGTTCTACGATTTAAACGCATTCCAAAATTTTGAAAAATATAATACATTTGCCACAGTAGGTATGTGTGTAAAAGTTAGGCCACATGTTACTATTTAACTGACAGTGCTCGCATCATTGACTGAATAAAAAATCTTTATTATTAATACTTTCTCCGCAACTGAGGGTATTATCTTATCAACTGTATTGTTTTTAAACAATGATAAAATGAAAATATTGACAGTTCAAAAATGTGAAAGTAATAACTTCATTGTGACACATTATTGCACTATGTGTGGCCTAAGTTTGGGCTGAAAAACTGAAAAATGTATTACATTTTTACAAAATTTTGGAATATGTTTAATTCGTAGAACAATTTTAACAGTTGTTTTCAATACAGATTTCTATCCTCTACAAATAGTTTCTAATGTCTTTTGATGTAAAATAATTAGGGAATTCAACAGTTTAGAATTTTACATTGAGTTTCCTATGGCCCGTTTTCCAATTCACCACCCGGTATACCTGTAGCCTATAGTCCAGGCGGTATCTGTTTTAGATTGGACATTTTTAGATTGAAGTCTATTTTTTGCTGGAATCTGAAAAACATCGACACCTTTTGCTTTTCGCGCCCATATTTGCGACTATAACTCAAGAGATATTGATTCAGCAAAGAAATATAAAAGGTAAAAGTTTCGTTTTTCAATTTTACATAATATTTGTTAAACTAAACTTGCGTACATAGAAATCGGCTCACTTAAAAATTTGGTCAGTTTTGATGTCTCGAATTTTCTAAACCTGTTGTCCGATTTAAGTAATTTTTTTAATATGTTATAGCCTTATTCTTTAGCAATATCGCTGTAATAATATTGTTGCTAAACAGGTAAATTTTCATTGTATGCCGGGTGTACGAATCAAACTGTGTTTTTTTCTCAAAGTTCGCATCACCCTGGTTTTCTTGCCTCAGATTTTCTTAACGTTCTGTTTTATGATTCATTCGCTTATGTTGGATAATAAAAAAGTTAGGTACTTTAACAACTAGCCATGTTATTCATCACTACAGGAAACAAGTGCGACAAACTTTAAGAGGTAATTATGCAGGAAAAAATAATGACAGTTTAAGAAAAAAGACTTAGTCTCAGCATCCGTATGGCTTGCAAATTGTAGAAGCCTCGGAGGTGTAACCAGAGAAGGTTCCCATTGTTTTCATTCTGGTGGGATATGTTATATGCCATTATAGAGTGAAAACTTAGTCTTTTGTTAGCAGTTGCCGCTAGGGCATCTATGCCATTTCGTTCGTTGCAATTCGGGACTGCACGCTGGGGTTTGTTTTGGTTGGATCAGGGAGAGCAGCATATGTGCCTCCTGATGAGAGACTAATAAGTTTCGAAACCGGTAGAGGTGCTTGCAGCACTCTCTGATTTGACTGGAATATGGTTCGGCTGTATTTTCGTTTTGCAACGAAATTGAAAATGGTTATTCATTTTTGAATGACAGTTTACTTTATAATCGTATATCCGCAAATGCTTGGTTTCCGAGATACGGGATGTTGAATATTTTCTTACAAACTAACGATTTATTGATTTCTTTAAAACCGGTTGAGACATGTAAATAAAAATTTGGTGGGTTTTAAGATGTAGTTATTGCACATTATTTGAGATACCTACAATTAAGAATTTTATATTCACCATTGGCGTGCATACGGGTAATATGATCCGTCATATTACCTGTATGCGCTCCAATGGTGAATATTAAATTCTTAATTGTGTGTCAAAGAATGTGCAATAACTACGTCCGACGTCTTACAACCCACCAAATTTCATTTGCATATCTCAATCGATTTTAAAGCAATAAATAAGTCGTCAGTTTGTACGAAACATCCCGTATCTCGCAAACGAAGGATTTGCGGATATACGATTATAAAGCAAACTGTCAATCTTTTTTCATGCAGAATTACCCCTTAAAGTTTGCCATACTTATTTAAAAACACCCATTATTGATGAAAAAGATAGCTAGTTGTTAAAGTGCTTAACTTTTTTATGGTTTAACATAAACGAATGAATCAAAAAACAGAATGTTGAGAAAACATGATGCTATAGTTGGGTTTTAATTTTAGTATTTTATAAATGCTAGAATATCCCACAGGGTGATACGAACTTTGAGAAAAAACACAGTTTGATTCGTACACATGGTATACAATGAAAATTTACCTGTTTAGCAACAATATTGTTACAGCGGTATTGTTAAGGATAAGGCTATAACATATTAAAAAAATCACTTAAATCATACAACAGGTTTAGGAAAGTCGAGACATCAAAAATGACCAAATTTTTAAGTGGGCCGATTTCTATGCAAAGTTCAGGAAAAAGTGCAAAAAATTGAATTTTTCTGTAAAAATGAAATTTACAAAATTATGCTGGCTCCAACATAAGCACTTTAAATAGTCGAAATTTTTTATAGTCACCGGCTTACGGAAATAACGAATTTATTCTTTTCATTTGCACCATACTGTATAAAGAAATACTCAAACTTTCAAATGCAATTTAAAAAATTGAAATTGGTCAACAGGGAGAGCCTATGGAAAAGTTATGGTAGTGGGGGTAGCCCCTCCCCGCGTCGAGCAAAAATTAACGATTCACTTCTCGCTCGGAACGCTGAGGAGCTACCCCCACCACCATAACTTTAAAAAATTCTCTCGACTCTCCTAAAATATTTGACCGATTTCAATTTTTCAAAATGCGGTTGAAAGCTTGAACCTTTCTTTATATACAAAAAAAAATCGAGTATATTTTACTTATTTTTGACCTTGCACTTTTTTGCTGTCCGTGGATTGCAAAATTTGGCAAAAACTATTATGACGAAAACAGACGAAAATGTAGCTCATGTTACAGTCACATTATAGAGTTTTTCTAGGCGAAATATGTGAAGGTTTTAAGTAATAAATGTTTATTAGCCCAGTAAATTGAATATAAGCGAAAAACTATATTTATTTGTCGAAAAAACATTTTTTCCTGTTTTCTGACAGCAGTAAAATGTATTTTGAATTTTGAATTAAATAAATGACATACATTCTTCTTTTAGTCTCGACTAATTTAATTAAAAAAAAAATTGTACACCCTGTACTCGTATACGTATATAAATTATATTAAGGTTTATATTACTGAATAGAGAATTGAGTAACCTTTCAAATGAGCTATCACACACCCCCTATTCTCACTTAAAAAAATTATCGATCACGTCATCACGCCTAAATAGATCACGTCACTAGTATGATATATATACAGGGTGCGCCAAACCTCTGGTTTTCTTTGATTACGGCTAAACTATGGGATATACAAAAAAATGTTTTTTACAAAACTAATGTATATCAAAACCGTCTATAATTTAAAATTATTTTTGATTATACAGGGTGAGTCAGAACGACGGTATGAACCAAAGTTTTATATTTTTAAATAGAACACCCTATATATTAAATGATTTTTGAATATATTTTTTAAAAATATGAAAAATTTGTATAAGGCCTTATAGGCCTAAAGTTAATAATTTTCGAAATATTTACATTTTTATTGAGAAAAATGGTAATATTTGTAAGGCTGTGGATTATGTTTCCAAGGTAATAAAAATTTAAGTGGTAGGTCAA